>NC_081414.1:886650785-886950785 GCF_030272615.1 Cryptomeria japonica | reverse complement strand
TCTCGGTAAGAGTAGAAGCTCGGTCCATACTAGTCCCGAAGTGTAGCTTGGAACTCGGTAGCTGTGGTGACTCGGTAGATATAGTGTCACTCGGTAACCACTGGTAACTCGGTAAGAACTGACTTCTCGGTTACTGCTGTTTGTCTCATATGCTCGGTAATAGTCTTACTGCTCGGTATGAACTGTTTAATCGGTAAGCTTTACCGAATGCTCGGTATAGGCTGTGGACTGAGTGATGAGCTCGGTAAGCATTCAAAATCGAATAAGTGTTTTCACTAAGTGTTATTCACTAATGACAAATATATTATTATTCCAACAATCTCCCCCTTTGGCATTAGTGACAAAAACACTTATGAGACAAAAATGAATCTGTCATGCTGACTTGATTCTTCAAAATTGATACCAATTGTAGATTGCTGTATATACCTGTATATCTCACTGTACATAACTCCCCCATAGAATATACATATGATTCTATACACTTATCTCTATACCAATTGTTATTTACATTCTCCCCTTGTCTCTAATAATATGTTCCATATTCTCCCCCTTTTTGACAATAATGCCAAAGAATAGATAACTCAAATAGAGATATTAAAGCGTGAGATAAACTCTGAGTGTACCTGTTTGATATGAGCCAAGGTCTTATCCCAATTTTCTTGCAAAATTGTGCAAATAGACAATGCAACTTGAACTTTGGCCGATAGTTCAATTACATGCTCTGCAACTGAAAAACTGTTATCATGGATCAATGTTTTGGAATGTGTAATGTGTTTGTGCATTGTATCCATGTTAGGAAGGATCATATTCTGAATATCTAACAATGTAGACCGGATCCTTGCATCTTCCCTAAGCAATTCTGATTGCTTATCTGATAGGACTCTGATTTTTGAATGGTGAGTTGAGCTTGAGCTGGGGTCAAGCTGCAACTGTCGTGCACTTGCTTTCAGATCATCATCAACTTTCTTCAGTTGATCTCTGATTCCTTTTGTGAACTCGGTGACATCACATAACTTTGCAAAGAATGAAGTTACATTATTGAAAGAATTTTCTAACTTGGCCAAAATAGTGGTCAATTCTACTTGTTTTATTGCTATCTGCTGAGCAATGTGCTCAAGCACCTTGTTATCAAATTTCTTCTCGGTTCTTTCTATCAGTTTCTCTTCTCCTGATGAGTCCTCATTGAATCTATTCACAGCCTCTTCGAGTTGTAGCAAAATGTGTTGAGAGGGATCAACTTTTATGCCTAAGGCATCTGTAAGAATGGTATTTGCACCATTTATGATGTTGAATTCCCTGTCTCTCTCACTTCTTAATTGTTTTTGTTTTGCTTTCTATTCTAACATCTGGCTGATCAATCTCATTTCATCAATTGATGCAATATTGAGGTCTATTTGTGGTATGACAATCTCTTTATCCAGATCTATATCTTCCTCTATAGCCTTGCCGGTAAGCAGAAGTTTTAAAGGTGTCTTTTGTATTACTTCTGTGCTTACTTCCTTATCTTTTGATGTAGTTACAATGGTTGATAAGGTTGGACTAGCTGTTATAACTGGAATAGGAAGACTCATGGATGTACCGACTGTTTCCAAAATTGATGTACATGCAGGAGTGTTGATAGGTGCAAAAGAATGTGTCAAAACTGGAGAGGTTGCAAAACTTACTATACATGCTGTAGGAGAAGTTGTGATCTCGGTGACTGAAGAAATCACTTGTTGCTCGGTAGAAGCAACACTCTGCATCCCGGTAGATAATGACATGCTCTGCAGCTCGGTGGATGAGGTAACTATTGGAGTCTGGAGCTGAGAGGTGAATGGCAAGGATTGAGCAATAGATGTAGCTACTGTGCTGCTGGCTGAAGCTGATGATGCAACGCCTTTCTGTGGTGAGTGAGGAAGAGATGCAATGACTTTTGCTGCTACTTGTTCATGATCATCTTCTTCATCACCTATTATCACCGTGTCACCTTCTTCTTCTTCACTTATGATTACCGTGTCTCCTTCTTCCTCAGCTACTTCTTCTTCTTCCTTCTCCTCTTCATCCTCTTCATCCTCTTCTTTTTCACCCTCAGTTATTACCGTGGGGTCAGATGGCATTGGCAGATTATATATCCTTTTCCACACAATTGTGGCATTATTTACTATTGCTTCTATCTGCTTGGAGAGAACTAAGAAGGTATGAAACCTAAGTGTCATTTGGTGTTCATTCTTCTTTAATGCCTCTTTTACTTCTTTATATGTCAGGTTCGGTAACAACTGTTTTAAGGTTTGTGCATAAATGTCTTTGACAGTTTGCACTGCTGAAGTCCATCTTGGTCTAATCCTGACTAGAAGCTCATTTGGAATTTGAGAGCTGATATCATCTGGGGTATATTTCCATTTTCCCATTTTATTCAGTAAAAGCTCCTCGATCTGCATCTTTTCTGCATCTGATCTGTTTTCATGCCTCAGTGCCTTGAAGTTAGCCATGCCAGATCCTTGTTCCAACTGCTTCAATTTTTCTTCGAAGGTAGGAGGGGGTCTCCTGAATAGAATTTCACTTTCTTTCTGCCCTTTTCTGGTTTTCCTTGTGAACACTGCAGTTTTAGGTTTGGGCTTTGTGATTACTACTTTGCCTTTCTTCTTTGATGTTTCTGTTTCCTCCTCTGATTCCTCTTCTGATTCCTCTGTTTTAGCTGCCTTCCTCTTGGTACTGGTGGTGGCCTTTGGAAGCTTGTTTTCAAGCTCAATTCTGGCTTTGGCCTTATCATAAGTGCCAAATACAGGGGTGTTGGGAATGGCTGGCTCATTTATCAGGGCTTCTATTATATCCCTTGCTTCATCTATGTTAATTTCATAGAGTAATGGTTTTACCCATGCCACTCGGGGTATGGCTGCCTGGATGTAAACTTTATTACAGTCTACCATGAAGCATATATCATCTTTGTAATCTTTTACCAACTTAGGAGGAATCCTGAACCTGTTGTTCATTTTGTCCTTAAATTCTTCAAAATAATTATCCATTACTGTCTCAAAATTCTGACCTATTTCTGCTATAAACTCATTTATCTGATACAAAATTGGAGTATCCTTCCTCCATACTACCGTGCCTTTAGAAGGGAAAAAGTTTTGTACATAGAAAAATATACAAATCAACAAACAACCAAATTTGCATGGATTATTCTTTGATGTCCTTATACTGTCCATGTTCTTGTTGAATTGTGTTAGTAAAACCTCTGCTAGGTCAAAATCCATGTTCTTCTTTACTACCTTGTAGGCAAGGTCTACCGCCTCACATGCCACACTATTTAGCCTACTGGAACTATACAACTTATATGCAATGATGATAATACCAAATTTAAGTTCAACATCAGATACATTGTTAATTTTCATTCTTCTGCCATCCCATTCGGCTTGAGTTAACTCCTGCAGTTCGTCCCGACCTAGGGTTTTGGTGGATTTTGCTCTGTCTGGCATCGGTAATCCTGTGATTCTATGAATCATCTTCTTTGTTATTAAGATAGGTTGATCTAACCAAAGTTGCCCATCATGTACACGGCTCAATACATACCTAATCCATTTTACTTGAAAGTTTCTTGGTAGGTGTGGGATATGGGTCAAGCCTTTGATTTCCAAATGTCTATGCTCGGGTTTCAGGGTTTTGTCAACACATAGCTGATCTAGGGCATTGTCCATTTCCAAAGTCCCTAACTCTTGAATAGTGCATTTGAAATGAGTATGAATGTCATTGATGAGAAGTACCTTGGAAGGAATTCTGGACTGTGCTCCACTTGGGTCGAGTGATTCTGCGATCGCTGGAACGAGTTTGAAGTTCGGCGCTGTCCATTTAACTCCTTTCACTAACATATTGGAAGTTTTCTTCGCCTTGCTCCTGCTGGTTGTGCTAGTAGAAGTCATTGCTGAATAACCTGAGTTCCTTTTAGATTCTTCGCTGCAAATTCGTCTTAAATCTCCTTAAGCACTTTGAAAACCTAAGCTCTTTGAATGCTGAATAACGCGGTGAAGAATGAAGTCGATTTTGCCCTTTTTATTAAAATTCTGTCATTAATGCTCGATAAGTGGGTAGGTGAGATGACTTAATGACTTTAGCGATTGGTAAGACTGACCTAACTCGGTGTTCTTATTTCTGACCTAACTCGGTAAGGTCTGCAGTTTTACCATGCTCGGTAACATTCAACTCGGTAAGTGACTTTTCTGTATGTATCGGAAATACTGATTTCATCGATTATGCTTTTGTATTTTAGAACTGCTTATGGTAAGGCTTTGAAGATGCAGTTCCTTATCTTCTTTAATGGATCTAATTTGTAATGGTGGGGTCACCCAATTCTTGAGTGACAGGACCATTGCATGATTTATCCTGCTCGGTAGATTTAGGAACCCACTGTTGTCTCATCTGTTTCCGAATTTTGTCAGCTTTAGCTTTCTTTTCATCTTCAACCTTCTTTGTGTTCATGCAGTTCTTGGCTATATGTCCGAGTTCAGTGCATGTATAACATCTTATGGTTGTATCTTTCTTCCTTAGATGATGCCTTGTATAATTCAACCCAATGTGTCCATATTCTCCACAATAATGACATCTGCACCAGGTATTGTAATCCCAACCAAATATTGCTTTGACAATTTGTTCTGCTGGAGTGAATATCTTTGTTCTACATTCTGATGCTTTGTGACCTTGTTTCTTGCATTTGTGACATTTGCCTTCAAATTTTGGTTTTTCCTTGCATTCACTAGCCTTGTGACCATGCTGATTACAGTTGTAGCATTTGCCTTTGAATCTTGTCTTTCCATTGCTCCAACATTTGTTTGATGTGTGACCTGTCTTACCACAGTAATTGCATGTAGGTCTTTGATTTCTTTGGCTACCTTGCTCGGAAGATTCACCTTCTTCATTGTAACCAAGACCGGCTTTACCCTTTTGTTTGTGAAGATTTTGCTCATTTGATTGATCCAAGTCTGTTTGAGATTTCATCATCCTTTCATTTGCTTGCTTTTGAATATCTAGCTCATTTTTCAAACTTTCATTCTGTTCTTTGAGAATTCTGATCTCTTCATTTGCATTGGAGAGTTGCTCGGTGAGATCTTCATGCTGTACAATTTCATTGTTTCTTCCTTCTATTTCATTTTGCATTTTATTCCTTTGTTCCAAGATTTCACAAAATCTTGCAGACTGAATTTCCTGTTCTCTTCTTAGCATCCTTACTTCTTTTTGCAGTAATCCATTCTTTTCTAGGAGTTCTTTGATTGCATTGTTTGCTTCATCTACTTCATTTGAACTACTTGTAAGAAAGAGATCTTCAATTTTTGTTTCAACATACTCATGATCATTTATTTCTTTTGCTAGTTCCTTTCTTCTTTTTAGGGATTGGGAAAGATGTTCTCTTGCTTCTTTGAGTTGTGCTATGGCTATTTCCAGATCTAGCTTTTCATTCTCAATAGCTTTGTCAAGTCTGAATATCTCCATTGTCTTGATCTTTTCTCAAGCTGTCAAACTTTTACTCTGAGAACCACAATGCTCTGATACCAATTGTTGAAAATATTCAGGACTAACTAAGTTACTGAGAGGGGAGGGGTGAATCAGTAACTCTTAAAACTTTTAATTCATTTCTGCACTTGCATATATTAAACCATTCATTCATTTAATCTACTGTATGCATGAAGGTATAATCATTCACAACACTTAACACAAAGATTTGGTGACCCAGAAACCTTCCAAATAGAAAGTAAAACTGGGGTGGGGATGGTACCCACAAAACTTTGGTACTGCAGTAAAAGTTGGCCGGTTAAGGCTTACAATGATCACTTCTAATGATCTTCCCTGTTAGAAGCAAATTTGGACTGCTAGGTCCACCTTGTTAGAGGATTTACAAACATACAATGAAGTATGCACTCGGTTAAGAGATTTACAAAAGACTGTTAAGTCTACTTGGTAAAAGGATTTACAAACTGATTCAACTGTTAGGATGAAACAGTAGATCTTGACTTACAACTTTATTGCTGATAAGATCTTTTGAGTATTGATCTCCTTCTGAGATAGATATGTCGATTCTGCTCCTTTACTGACTCTGCGAAAATGTTCTGATCTGCTGCCTTAATGCAGTTTCTGCTCTGCTCTTTCTAATTTCGCATATTCATACATCTTACATACATTTTTCATATTACCGATTACAGATGGTATAATACATCACATATATATACCATCCATAATTACATTTACATTTCATAAAGTTGGCCTCATACAAATTAATAACATAAACTCATTCTTAAGTCGGCCTTACATAGGTGAACAAAATATTACTGAGTCGGTAGATACTCGGTTCCTCAAGCTGGCTCGGTGATCTTCTGATACACGACGTCCACTACAGTACTCGGCATCGTCATGCTCTCGGTAAGAGTAGAAGCTCGGTCCATACTAGTCCCGAAGTGTAGCTTGGAACTCGGTAGCTGTGGTGACTCGGTAGATATAGTGTCACTCGGTAACCACTGGTAACTCGGTAAGAACTGACTTCTCGGTTACTGCTGTTTGTCTCATATGCTTGGTAATAGTCTTACTGCTCGGTATGAACTGTTTAATCGGTAAGCTTTACCGAATGCTCGGTATAGGCTGTGGACTGAGTGATGAGCTCGGTAAGCATTCAAAATCGAATAAGTGTTTTCACTAAGTGTTATTCACTAATGACAAATATATCATTATTCCAACAGGCTGGTGTATATCCATCTATCTAAGCTCATGTGGTTTGTGAATTGGGAATGTAAACTTGTTAAGAAAAGAAGCATAGCAATAGAAAACCATTGCTGGCCTCCTCTCACGTGATGGCTGGTGAAGAGGCTATAGAAACCATCAAGCTACAACAAATGCACTTGGCAAGTGAACTTGCTGAATTTTCCCTCTACTGTGGATTTTAGAAAGGTGTTGATGTTTCCAGCCAATGCAATTTTGGCATTCCTTCCTTCATGTGGCCTGTGAAAAGGGGTTAAAATTCAAAACTAAATTCATATAGCAATTGGCATGACTCCCCTCTTTGCATGACAGGGAAGGGAAAGTAGCAGCTGTAGTCTTTTGAAGAATGTAGTGTGTGTGGAGTCTATCGTGGTGTTTGGAGTGCTCTAGCAGTGATTTCTTCCTCACGTGCCTCCCCCTTCTCTTTCTCTGCTGGCAATGGATGGTAGATGATAGATGGCATTGAACAGCAGCAGCCACAATAAACTTAAAATAATGCTTTAGTAGAATGCGGAGTATGGGGAAGGCACAAAATACATTCAAGCAAATGCAATTGGCTGCTAAAAGCCATAAACCCCCCTTTGTGTGGATTGGAAAGAACTAAGGAACCACAACATCCATCCTCCTTTCTCATGTGGCATGTGATGCAATGTGGAATTCAGATCAAATTCATTCAACAGCAACTTCCTCCCCACGTGGAAGCCAGTGGAGGATAAAGAGACTTCAAACCATTTGGAATTTCAAACAGCACTTGGGCATCAATTTGTCTGGAGAAAATGTTGGAAATGGTTCTCATAAACTATGATGAATGCACATTGCTAGGCATAAAATTTTGTGTGTTTTATGAAGAGCAATGAAAATTATAAGATAAATGCCAGAGTGCTTGTTGGACATGGAGTTGAAGTTGGAAATCGACTGCAGAGGCTTTGACAGAGCAATGTGGTATTACAAGGCATTGAAACCTTCAACAAATTGAAACTATTGATAATTCCCCTACTATGTGGAAGTGGCAAGTAATTAGTTTTAAAAGATATAGCAAACAAATGCCAGTAAAGTCCTCCCTACATGATCATTAGAAGGCAATGTTTTAAAAAAAAAAAAAAAAAAAACAAAGTTCAAATGCAGATTTGGTAGGTGTAAATGAGTTTCTATAGCTCCAGCCAAACCATCCCCTCCTCACATGAATGTTCAGGTCCATTCTCCCTCCTGTGCGTGGTTGAAAAGGCCATCGAAATCCATGCAAATAAAAAAATCGCCATTAAAGCTCAAGCAAAGCTTCAAAAATGAAGTTCCAGTTTAAAGCCTTAGTCCCACATTCACTGTGGACCGAAAAGTTTTGATGTTTATAAGCAAGAACACACAATAGTAATATTTCTAAGCCATAAAGGCTTTTGATGGATGGTGCCTATGGGTGCCCAAGGTGGGCCCATGCGTGAGCATGGATCCTGAGGTGATGGAGGAGGTGACTGAGCGAGGACCATGTGGACCCCATGCATGCACGCTTCTCGAGGTAGACAAGCAAAATTTTGTAGGGGAAGGTTGGCTTAACGAGTGAGCAATTTCGAGATGGATCAACGGTGCGCGCTATTTCATGAAAGGAAGATGCACGCGAGTTACACCCTGTGAAGTTGCGAAATCTAGGTGGTGGGTATAGTCAGATGTCCAACAGGTGGGTCTCGGTGAGGTGGCAGTGACATGGCACACAGTTGGCGCATAGGTGGCAGTCCAGTGGCGATGACATGGTGCTGAGGTGGTGTACACATGGTAGCCATGTGACAGATGAGCAAGCAAACATGTGGTAGTGATGAGGTGTCGTCCAAGGTGGCACCCAGTGGACCCCATCAGCCAATCAGACCCTACCATGTGGCAAAGCGTTAGGAGCATGATCAGAGCAAAAAATTAAAATTAAAATTGTAAATGATATAGTTTCAACTATATTAAATTTCAAAAAATTTAAATGATTGAGCACAAATGGGGATTTATTCGCCCAGGGTCTAAATTTTGGCCAAAATATAAAGTATTATATATTCCCGGAAAGCTCTCGGAGTGAGGAATCTGATTATGAGGTTAATTTTGACAAATGTGGGATATTTTGGAAGTAGTTTCCATAGGAACAAAATTCAATTAGAGAGGAGAAACTTGGCAATTTAGTTGCAAATTTGATTTGGTTCCCTCTCCCTTTTATTCCCAATTCTTCTCAGTTGTAAGGGTTCTAGAAATTTGGAGAATGGCTCCATTTTTTCATGGCTTCCAATTCTGAGTATTCTTCAAGATTGTACAGAGAAGGGTTATCCTTTCAGTAATGGATTTCGATTCTTTGCTATAGGTGTTCTTAGCTGCAGGTTCTTGTGTATGTAAGGCATGCACAAATTCACACACAAGTTGTCTCTGGATTTATATTTTCATTATATTCAGATCAGATTCTCAAGGAGGATGAGATTTTTTATCTCAAGGAGGTAACTGTGATTGTTTGCAGGGATTCTTCAAGGAAGAATTTAAATTCTATTATAAATCATGAATAATGGAATATAGTGTCTAGATTTGATATTTTCTATGAGTGAGTTGAGTAATGCATTTATGCAAGGCATTAAATGCATGAATATTTAATAATGAAGATGGATTTGTAGTATATGGTTTCATTTAGAGTTTGATGTGTGACTCTGTTGCCCTTGGATAAGGCACTGATCTTACAAGTTTGGGGATGTCTTTTAGATCAAACAATTTAAAAGATAAATCTATTTCCCTTTATGTTTAGGGGTGTGTTCTTCCCATTCCAAGCTCTGTTTTCATTTATGATTTATATAGATCTAGCCAATCTGTAGTGTGTTCCTAATTTGGTGAGCTTGTGGAATGGTTTGTCTACTCATTGTTGATGCAGTCTTATATTTGTGATTGTTGTATTCAATGCATCAAAAGGGTGTCCCCCCCTAGGTCTAGCAAAACCTGAAGTGCAGGAGGATCATTAGGATCCTATGTTATGTTGTCCAACCCCTGAGGTGTTTCATTGATTGAGATCGGCTATCTCATAGATAGATTTGCAGGTGTCTTGGGTTATCACTTTTGGTGAACAACAACCTCCATTCATAAATCTTGGTTACATAGTGTGTTAGGTTGGATGGTGTAAATTTTATTGAGAATGGATTGAACTCCTATCTTTGAAACATTTTACACCTTCAATTCAATTAGTACATGTCAAAATCAAGGAAACACACAATCATCCTTATTTGAATAGGAACTGCATCTCCACCTTGCATATTACATTAGTACCTCATGTCAAAATTAATTGTCTCCACATACATGTTACATATCATCATATTAGGTTGCATACCTAGGGGCATAACTGAAAAAATTCTAAAAATCAGTTAAAGTCTTGAAAATTTTCTAAAAATCAGATAAAGTCCTAAAAAATTCTAAAAATTAGATAAAGTCCTAAAAAAATTCTAAAAATTAGAAAAAGTCTTGAAAAATTTCTAAAAATAAGAAAAAGTCCTGAAAAAATAAAATCCAAAACATTCAAATATCAAAATCACAACAAAAACATTTAGATATTGATCCTGCAAAAATAGCAAAAAACATTGAGAAAATGCCAAAAAACCCTAAACATCGAAAAGCTCTTCGAAAAAAAACTAAAAATGCAAAAAACATCAAAAACTTGCAATAAATTGTCTTGCAAGAATCCAACACCCTAGTAGATATCCAGCAAATACTTCGCCTGAAGTTAAATAAAGGATACAACTATCTTGTCAAAACATCTGGAATCAAGCTGATCAACTATCTAATCTATCGAATCACTATCAAACTATCAATTTGATCAACATCTTGTCTTAAATAGAATCGATACACTCGAAACCAGACAGGTCAGTCTTAAACGAGGTCCAAAACTTCTGAAACTAGACATTATCAAAATGACATCAAAAATATCAAAGAAAAGGCACAATCAATCCAACTGCTGAGTTTTGTCTATTTTGGTTGACTCTTTTTATCAAATTGGCAAAGATCATTGCTTTTAGCTACTCAAGGATGTCCAAAAAGTGACTAGAGGAACTATGATGGGCATGATCCTTTTCTTTGTTTATTGTTTGTGGTTTGAACCAATGAAGTTTTGATGAGATATCTATACATCTTGGTTCCTCATACCCAGGTGTAATAAGCTCCATTGTTAAATAATAAGGGTCAATGATGATAATGTATTGCACTATGAATAAAGAAATGAAGGCTTTCTCATCAAAATTTTATCAAATCATATCTATCATATCTATTTCAGGAATAAACAAAGTTTGATTCAATTGATTTATCATTTCTTATTTATTCTGTCTAACAACTAACAATTATTCCAAATTAACAATTTTCAATACCTATTTTGACACAACAAAAAAATAAACATCATCACATTACATTTTTATATACATCACTTCATAATATTAGTCCATTGCATTATAATAAGAATTTCATCAACCATTATACATTCCAAGATAAAGGTACATCACATCACTGCATGATATCACATTCACATTACAATCATCATCACAATAGCATAAAAACAACAAAGAAACATTAGACCATGAAATTCATCATCAAATAGCTCATCAAGAATGCATATCATATATCATACAAAAATGTGTCAAAATACATCGTATCTATGATACAACATCAATAACAAAACTCTCAACATATTCTGCCTCTATCAATAGGTGCATCTCACCTAACTCTAGTCTATCCCGATGATGCCCTAGGTGGACCTACCACTCCTCCACTGCTAGTCTGATGAGAGGTAGACCAACTCGATCTTCTCCCCATGAAAGAACTAAAACTAGGCTTCCTCTAACCCTCAAGAATGGTTCTATCATAAGCCTGTCTATAGTAAATAGCCTCTTGTGCAGCAAAAAAATATCTATCTTCTTGGCTCCATGCCTCTGTCACCAGCCCAAATAACTGATCGTATGCATCCATGGTAATCTGAGCTCTCCTAACTGCTTAATCCTCTCCCTCTATAGTTGATCTCTCTCAGTGGCTATCTGATCCCTCTCTGTAATCAACTCCTACATCCCCCGCCAATACTGATTTATATCCTCCATCTACCGCTACCTCAAAGTAGCGACCAAGTCCTCTAAATGCCTAACCTGATCTCTCAATCCCTCCTCATCTCCTCTCTCCACACCTCCTAACTCTGTATCCTGGGGCATCTCAACATCAAGTCCATTATCCCCACCCTCATCCCCATCATTTCTTGATGATCCTGATGCTGACTCATCACCCTCACTATCGCTCCTATTTGAACTGCTCATAGATGCAGTCTCTCCACTATCTACCTTCTCTGCAACCACTGCTATCAGATCTATCCTACCTTCACCTCTCCCTCCTCCACCTCTCCCTCCTCCATCTCTTCCCCCACATCTCCCTCTCCCCCTTGGACCCCTGCCATGTCTAATCTATTGAGAAATAATCAAAATTGTTGGATTTGTTAAAGGTATAGACCTGTGCTATATCCACTATACACTCTATTGTGTTATGGCCTAAATCTGCTACACCAGCCCACCATCCCCACAAAACAAGAGCAAGAGCATCAAACTTAGCAAGAGCATCAAACTTAGCAATAGCAACATGAGGTTGCATGCAAGCACACCAATCACTAACATCTCGAGTAGTGTGAGAAAAATAGGTTGTCACATTCAAAATACCCTGTATCTCTCTGAACTATCAGAGTACATGACCAGGAAGATGCATATCAATAACCCTGTGACCACCCACATCTTGACCAATAAGATATCTCTATTGTCGACAAAAAGGAAGATGCTAGGCATCATCAGCCCAACCAAGGCAAGTAAGATAAGGTCTCCATGAGAAATATTATAAGATATCAATCTGATAATGCCAATACAAGATGTTACTTGACTCCCTATGTCTCACACCAACAATGTACCCATAAGCATATGATTGATCTGGATCTAAATCAACATGTAATGCAGGATGAAAGATATCTATGTGCTCCCAAGCCCATGTCTGGAGAAAAGTAATACCACATCCAACTAATTTCTACCGCAAGTAAATAATCCATGCATCTAATGATATAAAGTGGCAAGAAGATAGGGACCCCAAGTAAACACCCATCTATCAATCATCATATCATGCATGATTCATCCCCATCCAACAGGGAAACCATGGGTACGTATATCAAGGATCAATAATCCAGAAATAGTGCAAGCAAGAACAACGGTGAGATCATCATAATCAAAATCATCCTAGCAAATCTCGTAACGACCATGAATATGGAGATTCTTCTCCAAACACTCAAACAGTGTAGACAAAGAAGATAGACCATCATGACGATCAAAAGTAACTCGTGTAAAAAATATCAGAATATGTAAGATATGCCACACATCCTCAAGTGTGATGTATGCCTCACCTATCAGTAGATGAAAAGAACATGTCTCTAAATGCCACTACTCAATAAAAGAAGTAATCATGACCCTATTGGTTGTAACCTCAGGCAAATACGCTATGTGATACAATCCAACCTATCATAACAAAGCGGTATCCTCTGCATCTAACTCATGACATCGATCAAGACCATTCAACCTTGTCTATCTAGCAAGCAATACTGGACAATGCTCTTGCATTTGAAAATAAAAATGAATTAGTTACATCATTCGCATCATCAAGATGCAAGAATAAATACCTATCATTATCAATTATCAATTTAAAGCTTCAATTGTGAAATACTTAAACCAAATGCGAGATAATATTCACAAGTGTGAATTAAATCAAGCAAATGCAAGATTATATTCACAACTATGAATCAAAATTCACAATTGCAAACTGATTTCAACAAATGAGAATCATTAACTATAAATGCGAGCTAAAAAAGAAAATGCAAAACATTAAAAGCAATTGTGAATCATTAGTATCAAATGCGAAAAAATTGACATGTAATTGCAAAATGCATAAAATTCAACCTATCAAACATTGATTAAAAAATTAGAAAAAATAGATACAAACGAGCAAAAAATCATGACATCTCACCATGCTACCAGTGCCGGGAGGTCTCTAATATGACCACACTCGCTTAGACAAATGCAGCCTAGCTCTGTGACCCGCCATCTCACTCCAAGGACGCTGAAAGCACTAATATCTTTAAGGACTTCTTGTTAGGATAACCAATGGACAACTAAGAGGTGGGGAATGAATCAATTGTCAACAGATTATATTAATCAAACCACTTTATAACCTTTAACTGGAGACATAAACATTGAATAGCGGAATAGTAGAAACAAATACCAGTAAGAAATAAAACTTAAGAATGAAACAAAGAATTAACTCAATGCAACCATACCACATAATACCATGATGGGTATGTGGAAAACTCGGTAAAGGGAAAAACCATGGTGGGAAGCCTACCCACAGTCAGATGATACTTCTATAAAAAGTATGTCATACAATAAGGGGCTTGCACATGCAGGAAGGCACACTGCCTAGAGTGTGCTACTCATTGCAAAAGAGTCTCATTGACTACAAAGAGGTTATAACCACCTCAAGATAATTGGACAACAATTTTGAAGAATGAGTTGCCAAAGATAGCATCTACCATGCCTGATTATAGTCTCGATTAAGCTCAATACGAGAGGCCTTTGACCTCTATTTAAACCCAATTCGATCACTTATGATTGACCAAGTATCCTTTGCATATGATATTACATTCCACAACCATGACACATGATCTACAATGAGATCTTACATCAATTTATACCAACCCTAAGGCCTAAACCAATTAGGTCGGCCACCTAAAAGATATTACAATAAGATCATTACATAGATCCATATTACAATGATATGCCATGTCGACTTTAGACCAAAACAACAATAACCAATCCATAAATCATCCTGGTAACGTGTAGAGAACACGTTAACATGATACCGGTCCATAACCTAGATAGATACCTAACCTAATCTGGGTCCACCATGCCAAAGCGATGTCTCCAATCAGTCGAGGCACGATCAAGGATCACCTTCTGCATCCTGAATTCCATCTAGAAGTTGCACCAACACCACTTATGCATCCTGTCAAAGATTCTTAGTGAAATCTCTATCGGTTAAACCTTAAACCCTTTCTAGTAACACAAGATCTTCTACTAGTAACCAAAACCTGTCTACCAGTAACCAATCAAAACAACTAGTGTTGACATCAATGAAAAAGCATTAATGCAACACATAATCAATTCCTCCATATTGCCAACACTTCTTACAAAGAAAAATAGTGCAAATGAGCTCAAATCAATACCAACTTTTAATTTATAGCTCAAAGAAGGGTTTTTTGTCACCCTAACATTCATGGACCCCTCCAACTTCAACGCAGTTGTAGACATATCAAATGAGATCAAAACCATACCAAACTTCATATTATCACTATCCAACACATTTCCAAAAAAAAGGTCTTCGTTCAACAATTTTCACCCAATTTTTTCGAGAGGGCATATTTATACCCTAAGTGTCACTGAGGCATACTGGGGTAGTTTTCTTTTCATTTTGTTTGAAACAACATCATTCCAACATTGTGTAAAAGAGGAGAAAATGTAGACACCTAAAAATGTCTCATTGATCTTACACTAATTATTCGTCTATTTAATTAAGTAATTCTTTAATTATTTGATTAAATTAAATATTTCTTCTCAATATCACATCCAACATCTCTAATTATCGAATTTTTATGATTTTATCATTTAATCAATTAACCCTATCTCAATTATTAAATAAATATTAATTATTAATTAATTATGATTTATCCCTTAGTTAAATAATCTTTATTATTTAATTAATTCAATCTCCTAAGTTTAAATAATTTCATTTAAATTATTTAAATTAATTAATTAAATTCATCCAATTCCCCAAATTAAAATTCCAATTAATTTCATCTAATTTCATTTCATTTTCCCCCAAATTCAAATTTTACTTCATTAATTAATTCAATCTCCTAAGTTTAAATAATTTCATTTAAATTATTTAAATTAATTAATTAAATTCCTCTAATTCCCCAAATTAAAATTCCAATTAATTTCATCTAATTTCATTTCATTTTCCCCCAAATTCAAATTTTACTTCATTTCAATTAATTTCATTTCTTCCAAATTCACATTTCACCAAATCTGAATTTCAGTTAATTTCATGTACATTTCAGCACTCGAATGACCAAATTCAAATCCAAATTGAAAATGAAAATCAAATTCAATTTCAAATCCTACAACACATGCTAAAATCAAAACTGATTGATCAAATTGGTTGTCTAATCAGTTAACTTAGTTAACTCACCAATCATCCTTTTTAACTCTCAATCTCCTTTTTCTAACTAATCCATCAATTTAGTCATCTCCCTAGTCAATTTAGTCTACTGATCAATCAATTGAGTTGACTAGCCAATCTATTTAGTTCACTCTCCAATCTATTGAGTTAACAAATCAATCAACTATGTTAACTAATTAATCAAAATTAGTTATCTATCAATCAACACTTGAGTTCTATTTCTCACCCCCTTTGTGTTGAAAATCTATAAATTAAACATCATTTTCTCAATTCAAGATTGAATCACATAATCATAGAATCATACTCTTCAAAATTGTTGTTCAATCTATGCAGGAAATCAAGTACAATAACTGAGAACCACCTACATGAACAACAATGGAAGCCTTTCTATGTCAATTGAGCGAGATTTTAATTAGTTTCATTTCATAATTCAATTGATTTTGCATTATTCCATTATAATTTAGGAGTAATATTGATTAGATTAGAGATTAGATTAGAGTTGTGATTCGCTCTTTGATATCTAATTATGCAATTTATGCTTATTTTACCCCTGAGAACTATTGACGTCTAAATTATTCATTTAAATTATAGAGGGGTGTGGTGTCTCTTAGAATTATTCTCAGCCTTTGTAAATTAATTTTCAAACATTAATGAAGTATCATTTGAATTTCATACATCTCTTTTCAATTTTTCTCTCAGTTTTACTTTGCAAAGTCTAAAATATTGTACAGTGTACACAAGTTATTGTCCTCCAGATTCATAATTCAAACCAATGGTATAAATAATTGTTCACACTTATATACATTCCATTGCACATGGTCAACATGCCAAAGTATTTGGGTAGAAACAAGGGAACCATCATATTACTTTCCTTTGAGACATACATGATCACTGTGTTGGCATTTGCATGAAGATTGCATTAATGATATATTATTGTCATTGATGTTAGTTAACCAGTAATGATATTGTTGTAATAATATTTTATAACCAGTAGGAAGAATTTGTGGAGTGAACCGGTATTGATATGTATTGGAGAGTTGAACTGATAAACCCTACCTATTTATTTGATAAACCCTAACTGATTAAGTTTGGTGATTGGTTATATTGGTTTATGATCTGATGATGAGCGGTAATGATTATGACACATATGATTATCATATGAAGAGAGTTTCAAAGTGATTTTGGCACGTTGATGAAACAGCTTTTGTCTAGGGAATGAGCAAGTATATTGTATATAATGCAAAGTTCATGATGAGTTACTGAGTTCGATGAAGTGGTGATTAAGGAGCGATCAAAGTTTTCTTGATTGATGTGCAAAGATTGCTATGTAATCCAATGGACATACTTGAAATGACTTGTTTGTAATCTCTATGAGAGAATTAGGTTTTTGTTGTGTTACCGACCTAATTAATTTGTTTATAAGGTCTATGAGTTGTTTAGTTTCAGAGTTGGCAAAGTTTTAGTTGAGTGTGTGGTTGCCAAACCAGATGATGTATCTTCAGTTTGAGTAAAGGCAAATAGGAGCATGAAAAGGATCTGAACAAGTAAGTGTAGTGTTATTCAAGCAGATCAATAAACTTTTGTTGTTTTCTAACAATTATAGTAGATTGAAATCCCCTAATTGGGTAAGCTCTAACAAACTTGGTGCTATTCCAATCCTCTAACCAGGTGATCCATTAGCTTGGATTTTAAATCCTCTACCAAGGTTACTCCTTATAGGGTATTGCTTCTAAGAAGGCATTATAGTCAATCCCTTAACCAGGTAGTCCCTAACAAGATTTGTTCTTAATGGGACTTTTGTAAAGCTTTAACAGGCTAGGCTCCTAACAGGACGAACTTTAGAAGAGTTCAGATAGTTATCATGTGAGTTTCATCTCACCGTAGTTTTTCCCATTTGGGTTTCCACATCAAAAATATTGTGTCAAGTGGTGAATGTTTTTGTGGTTATCTTCTTATGGTTTACTCTCTTAACTACTTAATCCACTTTGATAAATCATGATAACCAAAATCATTGTGAAATGATGTTTTACTTGTGTCAGTAAAAGCATTTGAATGTTTATGAGTTTGAAGTTGTTTACTATTTATTTGTTGTAATAGTCAACCGGTTTATCTTGAGGGTTTTATCTTTACAATGATATTGCATTGATAGTTCTAAGTTTACTTTGAGAGATTGATTTTGAGATTGGTGAAGTTAGTATCAGTTTTTCTATCTACTGATTCACCCCCCCTCTTAGTAGTTGACCGGATTCTTATTCTTTCATCATACCATCAATTTGTATCAAAGCTTATCAGGTCCTCTAAGGTCTAAGCCTAACAACTTGAGGTAAAGATCTTGCAGATCATGATAAAGAAGGAAGGTTTGAAGTTTAATAGAGAGAACTATAGGATATGGAGTGATAGAATAAAAATTTATATCAAGAGTCTAGGAAATCAATACTGGGAACATGTTGTTACTCAATATGTTGCACCTAGTGGGACTATGACTGATGATCAAAAGAAAGAGAAATGAGATAACAATCAAGAATTAGAGGCTATTATCAGTTATATGTCTGATGTAGAGTATGTAGATGTTCATGGTCTAGAGACTGCATATGATGTATGGAAAAAACTTGAAGAGATTTATAGTGGTGATGAACATGTTAAGATTTCTAAAGAAGAGAGTCTAAGAGGAAAGTTTGATGACATGCGAATGGATGAAGGTGAGAATATCCATCAGTATGATCAAAGGATAAAAGAGATAGTCGGTGAAATTAAGAGTGCAAGAGGTAAAGTGGAAGATGCCATAGTGATCATTAAGGTACTGAGAACCCTGCTACTAGTCTATGTTATCTGAGTTGTAGCCATTCAGGAGCTAAAGTCTATTGACAAAACTAAGGTAACCCTTGACTCCATCATTGGCAAGCTTACTAATTTTGAATTAAATGGTTATGATGGTAGCATACATAAATCCAAGTCTGCATTTACAGCTTCTATTTCTAACCCATCTATGAGGAAAAGTAGAGATGTCAGTCATAGTTATGAATATAGATCCAACAGAGAAGCTGATGATGAAGATAGTTTAGTTGAGCTTGAAGCATTGTTGGCCAAGTGGTTTCCCAAAGGTACTAGCAAATATAGAGGTAAATTACCTTTGAAATGTTTTGCATGCAACAAGATTGGACACATAGCGGTTAACTATCCTAATGGTGATAATGAGCACAAATGAGAGAAATTTAAGAAGTATAAGGGTAAAGGAAAAAAAGTTTGTCTTATTGATATTGATGATGGTATCAATGATGAGGAATCTGATGGTAATGCTAATGAAGATATTGTGTTTGTAGCCATTAAAGAGGAGATATCTGATCAGAAGGCATTAGTATCTTGAATGGATAACTCTGATGATTGGACCATTGATAGTGGTTGTTCACATTACATGACCGGTGACCAGAGAAAATTTCTTTCTTTGAAGGAATTTGATGGTGGAGTTGTAAGATTTGGTAATGACTCACCCTGCATGGTTAAAGGTAAGGGAACTATTTCTCTTAATGGAAAGAGTAGTGCAGATGATGTCTACTAGGTTGAAGGTTTAAAGTACAATCTTTTGAGTGTGGCACAACTCAATGACAAAGGATACCCTTTGGAGTTTAAGAACAATATGTAAAAAATCTTTGGGAGAAAAGGTGAACTGATTACAATCAGGAAGAAAACTAAAGGTAACATGTTTCACATTAATCCTAAAGTCAGAAACTATTTAATTACAAAGATAGATGACAGTTGGATTTGGCATAGGAGATTTTTTCATATAAATTTTGATAACATTGTTAAAGTGAGTAAGTCCAAGATAGTGAGAGGTTTTCCTTAGTTGGACAAACTGGTTCATTCTCTATGTAAGAAATGTTAGTTGGGAAAGATGACATCCTCAACTTTCAAGAGAAAATCTTTTTCAGCGGAACATCTATTAGATTTGGTTCATACAGATCTTTGTGGACCAATAAGGAAAAAAAGTATTCAAGGTGACATATATTTTATGATCTTCACTGATGATTGCTCAAGGATGATGTGGGTCACATTATTGAAGGATAAGACTGAAGCTTTTAGTAAGTTCAAGGCATTGAGGGCCTTAGCTAAGGAGAGCGGTAAGAAGATAAAATGTCTGAGGACTTATCAAGGCGGTGAATTTACTTCTAAGGAATTCACTAGATACTATGAAGAAAATGGTATCAAATGATAACTTTCTGCACTGAAGACACCACAATAGAATGGTATCATAGAGAGAAACAACCAGTCAGTTATTGAAGCTGCTAGGACGATGTTGATACAAGGAGGTGTAGTGAAATTTTTTTGGAGGGAAGCTATCAACACAACTGTCTATACTATGAGCCAGATTCTGGCAAAGAGAGGTAAGGACATGACTCCTTATAAATACTGGTATGGAAGATCACCTAATGTTAGTTATTTAAAGATATTTGGTAGAAAATGTTTTATTAAGAGAGGTGATTATGTTACCAAATTTGAGGCTAAAAGTGATGAAGGTATATTTCTTGGTTATTCCACCAAGAGTAAGGCCTACAAGTGTTTTAACAACCAGACATAGAGAATTATTGAGATTATTGATGTTCGAGTGGATGAATATCCTAAAGTCTCAAAGGAAACTAGTTTGGAGAAAAAGGATGAAGATCTTTGCATTTTGTTTTTGGAACCAAAAATTGTGAAACTGAAACTGGTAAAGCAAATAATGATGTACTAGTTCACCCAGAATGAATAAATTCAAAAGAATATGATGATAATTAAGAAGATGAACCTAAAAATAATGATCATGTTATTCCAAGATACGTGAGACTCAATCACAATCCTCAATAGATTATTGGAGATAAGGATGCTAGAGTACTAACCAGAAGAAGAATCAGAGAAAATTCCTGCATCATCTCCACTATTGAACCAAGAACTACTAAGGAAGCATTTGGTGATGATCATTGGGTTAAAGCTATGGAGGAGGGACTAGATCAAATTGAGAAGAACAACACATGGACCCTAGTACCCCAACTGATAAATAAAAATGTGATAGGTACTAAGTGGGTATTCAGGAACAAGTTGAATGAAGATGATGTTGTAGTTTGCAACAAAGCTAGGTTGGTTTGCAAAGGTTATGCAAAAGAGGAAGGAGAAGATTATGGTGAGACTTTTGCACCAATGGCAAGACTGAAAGGTGTCATAACTTTAGTTGCATTTGCAACACAAAAGAAATTTGAGGTATACCAGATGGATGTTAAGTCAACATTTTTGAATGGGATATTGGAAGAAGAAGTATACATTGAGAAGCCAGATGGTTATGCTTTGACGGATGAGAAAGACATGGTATGTAGATTTTATAAGGCTTTATATGGATTAAAGCAGGCACCAAGGGCATGGTATGAAAGCCTTCATATACATCTTATGAAGATAGGTTTTTTGAGAATGAGTGAAGATAGCAACATATATCTCGAATCTGAAGTTGATAAAATACTAGTCAACGAAGTATTTGTAGATGATATCATATTTGGAGGTAATGATGACATGAGCAATGATTTTGCAGATGTAATGAAAAATGAGTTTAAAATGTCTCTAGTGGGAGAAATAAAAAATTTCATAGGCTTGCAAATACAACAAATGAAGAATGGTATTTTCATTACACAGTCTAAGTATGTGAAAGAGGTCTTGAATACATTTGGTATGAGTGACTATAAACTAGTTGGGACACCAATGGTTACAAGTTGCAAGTTGTCTAAGGAAGATGAATCCACATCTATTGATGAGAAGGAATACATGTCAATGATTGGAAAATCACACTATTTTCTTCACAACAGACCGAATATAGCTCATGCAATTGGCCTAGTTTCTAGATTCTAGAAGAATCCTAAGGAAACACATTTGATAGTGACCAAGATGATTTTTAGATATTTGAAAGTTACTGTTGAATATGGATTATGGTATCCATATGGAGGAAATTTTGACTTGAAGGTGTACACAGATGCAGATTGGGCAAGAAATGTTGATGACCGGAAAAGCACAACTGGTGGATCATTTTTTCTTGGAGGAAAACTTGTTTCATGGAGTAGTAAGAAGCAAAGTTGTACATCACAATCTACTACTAAAGCTGAGTATGTTGCAACTTACATGAATTGTACCTAGGCTATCTAAATGAGGCATATTTTGGAAGGTTTTAAGATGAAGATTTCAGAACCTGTAAAGATCCTATGTGATAATACAAGTGCCATAAATATTTTCAAGAACCCTGTTTTGCATGCACGAACCAAGCATATTGAATTAAAGTATCATTTCTTGAGGGAAAAAGTGCAGCATAAAGATGTGATCTTGGAACATTTTGTACCAAGGAGAAGCTTGTAGATATCTTTACTAAACCTCTGCTTAGACTACTTTTGAGTATATTAGAAGTTAGCTAGGGGTTGTACCCCTTCATGAGGTCAGTTGAGCATGATGTAGATTACATCAGTCCCACAGCTACTTGCAAAATTTTATAGTAGGATTGGTGTAGAAGTAGAGCTATTCCATAGGGGGATCATCAAGTTACAGGCTATTGATGCTAAACATTGAAATTTGACATTGCATGTTTTACTTTCAATTTGGCATTGTTGTCAAAGGGGGAGAAGAATTATGTGATTTGTATGATTGATAGAGAGAAGGAAAACAAGTTGAAGACAAGGTGAATACTCAGTAATGTAAACCAGGATTCCGATTCACAATCACAACAATCAATGGTATTGATATTTGTATTGACATCAATGCTAAACAGGAAGATTGTTGGCATTTGCATGAAGATTGTATTAATGATATGTTGTTGTCATTGATGTCAATTAACCGGTAATGGTATTATTAATATTGTTGTAATAATGTTTTATAACTGGTAGGAAGAATTTATAGAGTGAACCAGTATTGCTATGTATTAGAGAGTTGAACTGATAAACCCTACCTGTTGAATTGATAAACCCTAACCGATTAAGTTTGGTGACTGATTATATTGGTTTATGATCTGATGATGAGCGGTAATGATTATAACACATATGGCTATTGTATAAAGAGAGTTTCCAAGTGATGTTGGCACATTGATGAAATGGTTTTTGTCTAGGAAATGAGAAAGTATATTGCATATAATGCAAAGTGTGTGATGAGTTACTGAGTTCGATGAAGTGGTGATCAAGGAGTGATCGAGGTTTTCTTGATTGATGTATAGAGATTTCTATGTAATCCAACGGTCATACAATTGACTTGTTTGTAATCTCTATGAGAGAATTAGGTTTTTATTATGTTATTGACCTAATTGATTTGTTTATAAGGTTGATTAGTTGTTTAGTTTCAGAGTTGGAAACATTTCAGATGAGTGTGTGGTTGTCAAACTGGATGATGTATCTATAGTTTGAGTAAAGGCAGATAGGAGCATGAAAAGGATTTGAACAAGCAAGTGTAGTGCTATTCAAACAAATCAAAAAACTCCTATTGTTTTCTAACAATTATAGCAGATTGAAATCCCCTAACCGGGTAAGCTCTAACAAGCTTGGTGCTATTCAAATCCTCTAACTAGGTGATCCATTGGCTTGGATTTTAAATACTCTATCAAGGTTACTCCTTACAGGGTATTTCTTTTAAGAAGGCACTATAGTCAATCCCTTAATCAAGTGGTTCGTAACAAGATTTGTTCTTAATAGGACTTTTGTAAAGCTTTTACATGCCAGGCTCCTAACAAGGTGAACTTTAGATAGTTATCTTGTGAGTCTCATCTCATCGTGGTTTTTCCCATTTGGGTTTCCATGACAAAAATAGTGTTAAGTGGTGAATGTTTTTGTGGTTATGTTCTTATAGTTGATTTTCTTAACTACTTAATCCACTTTGATAAATCATGATAACTGAAAGTATTATGAAATGATGTTTTACTTGTGTTAGTAAAAACATTTGAATGTTTATGAGTTTGAAGTTGTTTACTATTAATTTGTTGTAACAGTCAACCAATTTATCTTGAGGGTTTTTATCTTGACAATAATATTGCATTGATAGTTCTAAGTATACTTGGAGAGATTGATTTTGAGATTGGTGAAGTTAGTATTAGTTTTTCTATCTACTAATTCATCTCCCCTCTTAGTAGTTGACTAGATTCTTATTCTTTTGTCATACCATCACACTGATGACCAAGCAACAAAGTGAAGGATTAAACAATCCTTTCAAAATGTTGGTTAAAGAGGCTTTAAGAAAACAACATGACTTGAATATGATAAACCAATATTCTCAGATACTATAAAATCCAAGTTCATGAATAAATTCAACAAACCCACCATTGGGCATATATACTCCATTTAAGGTGCAAGTAAATTTTTATATTCCAACTTTTGAAGGAAAAATGATGGAGATATTTTTTATGATTTTTTTAAAAAGTAAGAAAGGTAATTTTTTATTAGTAATTTCTTAGATATTAAGAAAATTGCCATGGCCCTCATTAGATCCTATATTCATGTGAAGAAGTCATGGGAAATTAAATTATCATTGAAAGAATTACTTCTTGGATTAGAATTTGATGTAGATTTTGATGAAAAACCCACATGGGGAGAATTTGTATAGAACATTAAAGAAGAGTATCTTTCCAAAAAAACCTATGAGAAAAAATATATGTAATGGAAATTACTCCATCAAAATAAGGACCAATCATATTAGGATTATATAAACACAACAAAACTTGGCATCCAAGATTCTGAAAAAACATCAAGTTTTGAATTATTGAAGTGGACCTCATAGATATATTCATACTGAAATAAATTTCTCGAATATAGAAACACTCACAACTACCATCAAGTATGCTTAAAAAATTGAGGATAAATTCAAGAAAAAGAGAAGAGAGACTATTTTTGTTGAACACACCATAGGAATAAGATGGTAGTGGGTGAATCAGTTTAGATGTCAAAATAATTCAAACCATGCTTAACTTATTACTATTATTATGAAACACGAAAGCACAAATCACAACATACATATGAACACCAAATTTACATGGAAAACCCTAAACAAAGAAAAACCTTAGTGAGAATCAAACTCACAATATGAATAATTGATTAAAATTTTTAGGTTCAAGGCTAAGGAGGTCACTACCCCTAAAAGGACTTGTAGACTAAGGTGCACAAACTTAGTGCAAGATACAAAGGACTTGCAATACTCAGACTCATTATCTCAAGGTAAAACACATGAATACACAAATTTCCAAAAGGAAAACATATTCTTTTGGCAAGTGTAGAGGATCAATGAACTTAAATGAACAATATCTCCTCTAAACAGAGAAAACCCTGTTAGTCCCAACTGGTGCTGAGAGGGGAGGGGTGAATCAACACTTTACCGATTTTTCTCCGTTAAAACTTTTAACTTGAGTTTGCACTAACTTAACATTCACCAATATAAATAATTACTACAAAAGAATATGCATGCATGAAAAATACATAGTGACACCAAGATTTATCTCGTGGAAACCCAAATGGGAGAAAACCACGGTATAAGTAGGAACTCACAAAATTTGTACTCTTCTGGAGTATGGTTGGTGAGGAGCCATCCCTATTAGCAGATTACATAGACACTATTAAGTTCCACCTGGTTAAGGGATTTTGATTAAGACCTATCAATGCCTTTACCCTATTGAAGGTAGCCTTGTTAAAGGTCTTAGGATCATCAACTAAGATGAAAGTCGGTTAAGGGATTTTTACAATGGGACCTGTTAAAGTCCACCCTATTAAGGGATTTTAGTTGCAATGGTTAGAAAGTGATAGAAGGATGATCTACTAGAGTGGCTACTGATAGCTTGATTAGATCACATTGAAAATCATACTTTATCTACACCGGTTGTGTCTGCTTTGCACAACACCAGTTTTTTGAATATATTTTCTGCCCTGAACTCTGCCAATTTATTGATCCTCAGATATTCACTCCACTGGTCCTCTGACCCTCGAATCTTCACTCTGCTAGTCCTTTGACCCTCAGCTCTGCACTCTATTCTTCTCCCCCTGTGTTCACTTTCACATATCTCTTTTCACATGAACAACAACCTCATCAAAATGAATTATGTGAATTTATTACCTTTTTGATCTATTGCCAAATTTCCCTCCAAAAACATTCTATTCAAAATTATTTTACCGTGCCATAAATCACTCTCAAGAAATCATTCTAGGAATCTCTATCAAGATAGTCATCCATGCGAATAAGTCTGTTGGTTGACTAGAGAAGACTATTGGTTTAACTGGATGTTAACTGAATGTTACCAAGTCTGTCGATTATAGACTTTGTTGGTGTATCGATCAAAATCTACTTAGTCGATCACCTCCTATATACCGATCTGTTCACTACTTAGCTGGTTGACCTCCTGTGTGCCCGTCTACTCACTGCTTGTTGATTGACCTCTTGTGTGTCGGTTTACTCACTGCTTGTTGGTTGACCTCCTGTGTGTCGGTCTACTCATTGCTTGCCTTGTCTACACATTGCTTAACTAGTTAACCTTTGTATATCGATCTACTTACTACTGATAGACTATGAAGACTTGGGACATGATGTTGCCAACAATGACAACCATATCATTCATTGGTCATATAAAATGCACTAGAATGCCAACAAAGTCATTCTTTGGCATTGGTGACAAATACTACAAAAATGTGTTGGTTCTGGCCCCTATTTCTGACCCCTGTAACTCACAATGTACAAGTCTCCAAAACTCCCCCTTTTGCCATCAATGGCAAAGAGTATACAAAATAAATTGTCAAAGTAAAGAAAAAAGGTCCTTGAAATTTTCTTGAGATACTTTCATAGAGGATTCCCATGAAGATTTTACCTGTTTCATGGTGGTGAAGTGTCCATGTATAACTGCAATAAAAACCTCTATATCATCAATTGTCTTGAAGTTAGGTTCACTTATGAGGCGGTCTGCTTCTTTAATGTTCATTTGCATGAAGTCAATAATTGGTGCTAGATAGCACTGCAGCTCTAACAAACTAAGACCTTGTTTGTCCTCTTCTTCTTTCAACCTTTTGATTTCATGATTAAGTTGTTTGACCTTGCCAATAAAGGTTGATGCTGAACTGGAAAGAGGATCAAAAGAAATTATCAAATCTTGAATTTCTTTTTGAGTCTAATTTCTTTTGTCTTCTAGATCTCTGATTAAATCAGTAAAACTTGAAGATTTGACTAGTAATTGACCAACTTCCTGAAGTATATTTTTGACCTCTTATGTTAGGGTAGAGAGGGCAACTTTTCCAACTAATATTTGTTCCATTAAATTTTCTCCTCTCTTTGATTCATATTACCTTACTACAACCTTCTCCAGATTGGTTGCCTCTAAACCAATTATTGTAACAAGAGTACTCAACTAATCAATGATGGGGGCATTATCATCAACAACAATATCAAGAATTAGGTGAGAGAGAATTGTCTTGGCAGAATTGAGAATTCTTGCCATCTTTTTATTTTCTCTTAATTTAGCCTTTTCAGCTTGAATTTTTAGTTTTTTTGAGACTTTCATCTCCCTCTTCTTCCTCCTCTGTTTCATCTTCCTTTTCTGTAGTCTCAACCTCTAAACTAGCTATGGTGATGACTTTTACCTTCTTCTTTTCACTTTCATTTTGTAAGTCTAACTTTCTCTTTGTCGAAGAAGTATCCATCATTGCTTTCTTATCCTCTACTTTCTTCTCTTCCTCTTTTCCTTCTTCTAATAGAATAGGATTTTATGTCAATTAAGTTCTATGAGGTGTATCCTCATAAGGAATGTCTTCAACTATCACTTCATCTTGACCGAGAACCTTAGTTTGATCATCTTCCTTCACTAGTGTAGTGTGAACTGGTTGCTCGACATCTTTTGTTAGATTGGGAATGTCTGACACAACATTTCCTATGATCTCATTAACTGAGAAGACATCAAAACCTTCAGTAGAATCTTTTTCCTTACCTTTTTCTTTGTTAAGGGTAGTTGCACCTTGGTCCTATTTTATTTCCTTAGCTATTTCTTCTTGAGCATCCTTTTGTTGATTCATGATTTTCTTCCACAAGGCAACACCTTCTTCGTGCACTACTTCAACTTCACCTAGTGCCACTCTCCCAGTTCTATTTCTTATCTTGAAATGTTGAATTCATTCTTCAGCCACTAGTGAAGCTTGATCAAGATCTAAATCATTTTGCACTTCCATGAGTACTTTTATTCTGTGTTCTTTCTCAACAGCTAGAGGTGTTTTTCATCTCCCTTCAATTTGATCTTTCAAATCTGATGGGATTAATCCATATAGTTCACTAGGAGTCCTACAAAACTTGTGCAAGTTCGAGATCAAGGATTCTTCAATATTCCTTTTATCTTCTTCACTACTGAGGGAATATCTTTTTCCAACACTAGACAAACCTCCAAATTCTTTGATCCCATGGACCAATTCATCAACTATTGGAGCTTTGTTTCTTCCACTTCTTCTAACCTCTTTAATTTCCACATCTGATTGGGTGTCAGTGACATCACCCTCTTTCTCATCCTTTTTGAGCTTTGCATCAACTTTTCCCTCACTCTTCTTCTTTCTAGTATAAGAAACTCCTACCGGTCTATCTCTACTTGGCAAACATATAGGAGTACCTAAATCATTTTCTTTTGTATATGTTGCAGGATTGGCCATTGTAGTCCCCTTGTGTTTTGTCTTTGACACTTTCTTCTTTTCACCTATTAATTCTTCATCTTTATTAAGGTTAATCCTTGATTGTACACTAGCACCGATGGAGGTAGTGGCACTGGATTCTTCACCTCCATATTTCTTGTCATGAGTATCAATCATTCTTCTTACTTTTCTTTTCATGATTGGCACCTGAAGTTCCTATTTTATTTTGGAGCTTGCCTCCTCACAGGTTCCAAATCTCTTTGCCTTCGAATCTACCGGTTTGGACAGTATCATATTGACATGTGTTTTAACAATGTTTGTTGCAACCTCATAACCCATAGGTGGAACCCAAAAGGTTTTGGGTTGAACCGCTTGAATGATACAATAATCTGTGTCTACATGAAAGTAAATGTTGTCTTTGTATTTCTACACTATACCAACTGAAATTCTTTCCCTTTTGTGCATCCTAATTTGAAATTCATTGAAGTATCCCCACATTATTTTACCAAACCTATCTCCTAGATCTCTAATCATTTTACCTATCTGAAACATGATAGGTTTTTCTTTAGACCATACTACATTACCCTTACTGGGGAAAAAATTTTGCACATAGAAAAATATACATACCAGTAGTGAGCCATATTTGAAGGATTGCTTCTTGTCCTTCTTAATTCTTTCCATGATCACCATAAATTGGCTTTTGATCATCTTACAAATATCATAGGTTGTGTAGATAGGAATTTGGAAACCATCAAAGCAAATAACAAATTAGACTAGCTCAATCACAAAAACTAAATTGCAATGACAAATCCTAAAAACATTCAATAGAGATATGAAGACAAGATATTCAAAATGAAATCAAAGCAAACCAGATGCAGATATCTCCTTCATGTGGCTCCATTGTCCTTCTTTCTCCTTCAAATTGCTTTGTTTGTGGATCTCACCTACAAATGCAAATGCATAGTATGAAAGCAAGATTGTTAAGATGAAATGTGTAATGCCCCGCCAGGAAACCCCAAAGGGTTTAAGTTAAAAACACTCAAATAGAGTGTAAATATTTTTTATTTATAATAATAGTTAAGAGTATTACTAATAAGTTACAACATTATGATAATTTGGAGTTATCTAAAAACTTATATAACACAGCGGAAGGCTAAATGAACCTAAGGAGTTTCCCAACGCAATTACGTACCTTACACCTAACTCAACCTACGTCAATTGATCCAATAAGATGGATAACTTAATTACGGGATAATGCATGAGACATGCTCATATGTATGCTCAATGAATTGACATCTTAGAATTTTAGGGAGCATTCATTTATTTTGGGTGGATAGGAGGCCATCGTGAGGTTATTTACTCAATGCACATTAACACCTAATTAATTTAAGAGGCCTCCCTTAAGGTTCAATGCGATTAAAATAACAAAGTTCGTTCATTGGTTTTAAGATAACCACCCACATTTGATATCTTTCTTACATATTAAAAGTATGGTTAATCAGATGAGATTCATTCATTAAGGATTAAGCTTCCATTAATAGAGTGAGGATCTATCAATTGAATTCAAGCATAACCAACTAATGAGTCGTAGTTCTTTTATGGAGGGTAAGGTGTGAGTAGCCATGGAGTTCATTCATTGAAGTTTTAATAATGCTAATAGAAGGAGCTCAATTCATTAAGGTGAAAATGTATTAGAAACACATGAGTTCATCCTTTAAATTAAGATATATTTAGCAAGATGATATTCATCATTACAAGATTAAAATATAAGTTCATAGTGATGTTCTCCCTTTAGGATTAGAATATAACTATCTTATTGCATGTCACTCCTTTTAGTTAAATGAAGTTATTATGAAAAGATACATTTATTAAGATTAAGATATAAACAACTATACAAATACTTCCCATTTAGTTCAATTTTAGCAATCATAAGGGATTCTTTTAATAGGGTTATAATTATGGATAAATAGTTGAGTTCACCCAATTTTCAAGTTAAATTTGGTAAGGATTATTTGTTGAGATTAAAACTTGCAATAACTAAACAAATTCATCCAATATAGTGAAACATAATTAACATGGCGTTACTCATTTACTAAGGTAAAAAGGTAAATATCTATATGGTGTTCATCCTTTAGATTTCAACTTAGAAATTATAACATTAATTCTAACTTTGTTTCCCATTATCATTCATTCCATTTACATGCTTAATATCAAGTTAATCCAATGATGGTAACCTATCAAGATCTTTCCACTATTAATACTTCTAATTAACATAGACAAACTATTTTTCCATAATCATAATTACAATGTTTTATGAACCTAATTACTACGTTTATCAAGATGAATAATTTTATGCACTTTGATTTAAATTCGTTAATTTTCCATCATACACTTATACAAGATAACAACCATACATGATAACTTAAAGCCTGAAACAAAGGAAGCTAAAACATCGCATAACATAGATATGATCTCGGAGTTCACCCCTAAAGGGCTACATCTCTGGGTCTGTTCAACTGTAAGACCCCTTTGGCATTTAATATAGTTAGGAATACATAATTAATATTTCTTTTACATTTTTGCAACTTAGGTGAACACAACCAATGTACAATAGACACCTCAGTCAAAATTTACATAATGACCCCTTTTGAAGCGGATCCAACTGAACACCTCAAGCAATTATAGGTTCTAATGACTGACGAAACTCTGACTAGGGACGTAATCGGCCAGACCAACACAAGTAAATAGATGACAGAGTCCAAACAAACCTAGCAAAGCCTTGCTAGTACTTAACACAAGCGAAAACATAAAATAAACTTGCAATCCTTTCCATTATCTATTTCACATCATCGGGGAAGAAATAACTAAACTATTTATTTTACTAAAAGAAGGTATCATTTTCTTCCAAACTTTCAATCGACACATTATTAAGTTCCTGATGATCTTTTTTTTTTTTTTGCATATCATTGGGCTTTCAGAATTTCCATGATGAACTTTAAATACTAATATATTTTAGATTTCTATTTCTAAGTTCTCAAAATGCTCAGATAGAATCACTATGTGTTTCCTGAATACTGTATTAATTAAAGATCACCAGTTATCATTTACTATTTGATATATTATATAAATTTTCTTAAAATATATATATATATATATATATATATATATATATATATATATATATATATATATATATATATATATATATCGTTTAATAACGTACGAATTTCATATTAATTATTTATTGATACAAAAATTAACCTTCAAGTTAAATATATGCAACAATAAAACAAATTAATTATTAACTAAAAAAACTATATTGAAAAATGCTGTCATTAAAATCAATTTTCTTTTTTTTTATTTTATTGCACTATTATATTTTATTTTTTATTTTTTATTAAAAAAAATGAAATAAATAAAAAAATACTAAAAATAAAATTTTTTTAAAAAATGGAGGGGACACTGCGGGGCCCACCTTCCAACATGGAAGAGGCGGGAACCCCCAGTTCCCTCACTGCCAAATGGTGGCACAGGGACTCTCCCAACGGCCACTATGGACGTAGGGTTTCCCTATGGCCACTGTGGTCACAGGTTTTACCCTGTGGCCACAGTGAATGCAGGGATCCCTGCGGCCCACTTAGTGGCTGCAGGTCCCTGTAGCCTATGGGGAGGAGGGCGCGGGTAGAGCTGTCGGCTCCTCCACCCTCCAACCCTAGCTGCTAAAAAAATATTTTTTTTTCATTATATTTTTTTTATAAACATTTTATATATATATATATATATGGAAGATTCACAGTTTAATAATAAGGCAAATTTTTTTTTGAATGAGGATATTGAAAGAGAAACCATACACAGTCACAGCCATAGCCATTTATTTGATATTTTTATTTTCTTATTTATTTTTACCCCTTTTTTTTTTCCAGAATATTTAAGCAATAAAATGGGGAAGTTTTTCTTCCTTCAATATGTTCAAGAAATCCATAACAAATCTTGAATCCAAGATTAACCAAGCTTTAAAAAAAAAACTGAAACTAAATCTCAAAAACATTCATGGGTAATATCATTTCTTTTTTTTTTTTTTTTTCCAGCATTTCATGGAGAACATTCAAACACCTTTTTTTTTTTTAATTCAACAAATAAATAAAAGGGTAGATTGGAATCCTACCTCATACGCATTCCAAGCAAGACTTGAAGGAGAGCTCCACCTGCAATTCAAAGCAAGAAACTCCATTTTCTCCAAAATTTCCCCATCTCCATTTTTCCAAAAAAAAAAAGCTCCCAAAAGAGAACCCCCAAAAATATTTCCAAAACTAGGTTAAAATGAGAAACCCCCTTTTTTTTTGACCTAATTTTCAATTTCGAATTTAGGCATTTTTTTTTTTAAAATAAAAGAAAATCCAAAATAGAAATCATTCCTTTCCACTATTCAATACATCTTATTTGCTTTTCTATTTAAAATTAAAATGCCTCTATTTCTTATTTAATTCTAATTTTAATCTCTCCATATTACTTTAGCCAACATTTATATTTTGAACTATTAACAAGGGTAAGGTATTTAAATTAATTTAAATTTCCAAAAATCAATCCTTTATACTATATCAACTTTACAAGTAAAAAGAATAATTTCCTTTAATTAATAAAATTTACCCTTTCTCTTCCAAAATGCGAAAATGATTAATTTATTTCTATTTCCCAAATGACTTTAAATCTTTCCTTTCTAAAAACGCATAACTAATTGAATTTCGTTATTATTAAAATTAACTATTAAACTAACTCACTATAACATAATAAAGTGACCTTTTTTAATAAATGACTAACCTCATGAAGGAGATCTATTTATTCTAATTTTCTCAACTACAAATGCATAAATGAGCACATTAATCCAAGTTAAATACTTTAAGCTCGCTACAATAATAATTAAAGCGATCTCTTTAAATTAACGATTAATCATATAAAAGAAAACTACCTATTTTAAATTTCTAAATTACAAATGCGTACATCCACACATTAAATTGAACTAAATACTTAGGATAACAAACTTCACTTACCTCGCGCAAGGCATGCAAATCAAGGAAGTCCACCAAATCACATGACACGCAATCCAAGGAAAAGAAAGCCCCACGAACCACACATAATGCTCACCTGACCATGGCTAAGGCAAGACAAGAGTTTTATGACCCCCAAATCTGAATTCTAAGGATGGAGGAGGTATACTCAACCCTGCGAATCCTGAAGAAGATGAACCTCACCCTAGGCGGTGTTGTACCTGCAATCTCCTGCACCCATCAATCACGCAAGCATACATATACATATACATATTCAATGAAGGCGTTAGCTCAAGATTTATCACAAGAGTTAGGAAACAATTACATATACACAAGAATCGATGCAAGAGCACAATAATTAGTATGCATAATTATTTATATTATCTAAACTACACATTGCATCCCAGTTAACCTACCATTCAAGAATGCCACATAGGAAGTCAACCAAGGTCAAATGGGTTTAACAAGTCCGACTAGGGTAGGGGCATTACATTCTCCCCCCTAGGCTCCGACTTACTCCTGGAAGTCGCAAAGCTAAACGGAAGTCATCCAACACGTATTAGCCCTTAAACTCAATTAACAATTATCAATTTGCACAACCAACTATTTGGTCATCATATTAGAACATTATTTATAAATCCTCTATGAGTGTCATTATCCATTAATAGAAGGCATCTAACATCATTCACATCTTAAAATATTCTTGAATTTACACACAAACATAGTAGAGAAATGAGAATTTTCCCTTTTTATTACACCAAATTAAAGCAATTAAAATATATAGACACAATTATCATACTCATTTATCAAACATGACAAGAAAGTATGCCCTCAAGATCAATTTCTTTCACCAATTCATCTCTTTTCACAAAACTTTATCGTATAGAACTAGCTCCAAATATCAATTTCTACAACCAAGTTGACTTTCGACAAATAAGAGCAACATAAGAACTCAATTGTTTACACTTTTCAGACATACAAGAACATTTCCAATGACTATGCCCCATAACATAGTGACAAGTTAATACCATTTAATCCATGATTACACATAATATCCATCCACAAGACTGGTTTGCACAACACAAAAGGCCACATGTGAGCATGTCTAATGCTCGGTCAAAGGTAACATATATGATCCACATCTCTATGCTTGCTCTCAGAACAAATACATGATCAACAAATATCCAACGTCTCACTCAAGGGCTTGATGGTGCTAGGGTACACCATAGCGGTGCTACCTTCCATACAAGTCCCTCGTGAATATCCCTTGTTGCATAAGGTGTTTAGCCTCCAAGAGATAGTCACCACTCATAGGTAGGTAGTGGATCCTAGTTGTCTCATAGCCTCACATACCTCCATCCTCAAGGTTCCCTACGTCTACTTCCTCGTATACACTCATCCAAGACCATCTCCTATGTTCTTGGAGAGGAATTCACATTGCAACACAAGACCAGCATACGAAAACAACAAGGATAAACTGGTTTAGCCACCAAAGTACAAAAGAGTAAAGATAATAATTGTCAATCCCAACAATAAGACAAGAAAATAATTTTTGGATTTGCAAAATCAAATCAAGTAAGATCAAGATTACAAGATCGTGGCTAAACTGTCAAGGTCAAAGTAAAATAAATTGCTGGCCCACAAGGAAATAAATAAATAAATAAAAGAAATTCATAAGTGCACATTACATCACTACGTGACTAGTAGCTAGCCACTAACGAGGAAGGAAGGAACAATTGTCTAGCTATCATAGCAGCTCATCATGTGGTGTGGTCAAGTCATGCATCTGCATGGCATGGCAGTGTGCACCTTGGCATCACCCCGCATCACGTCGTCACGCGGCATGGCTCTACCCTATACCTAGCGGTAGGCCGCATGGAAATGTCTACTACATCCCACATCGTGTCTCAGCATGGCATGGCAATACTCCAAGCGGACAAGGCACGCAATGGACATACCCCACATGGCAGTGTACCTCACGGATAAGGCACGCGCTGGTCACACCCCACATAGCGATGTTCCTCTTAGGATACTCGCCGTAAGCCAGAGGTATACATGGCTAAGGTCTACCCACAAGTCTACCAACACTAGTCAGTTGGCAACTTATGTAAGAAAAATAACACGCCTCTCATGAAGATAAGGCAACAGATGCTCCAATAAAACCATCAATATGCTCAAGAACTGTCATCTAAATGCTCAAAATAAAGGATAGGAATTAGGCTGGCACACATGAACCTCATAAATCAGTTCATCACAAGGGGAAGTATTGAGTACACCTATGTTACAGTTTCATTACAAAACTATATTTTTCCTCAAAATAGGGAAGCTAAAGTCGCTTCACGTCGACATTACTCATACGCTATTCATACTATTCAAGGAATGGTGACTTCTACTACTACCCCTTCACATACTGACTTATCAACAACCCGTGGGTTGGCACTTAGTAAGGAACAAATAAGAAACATCACATGGATAGGTATGATTTCCCATACCCATAAGAAAACATATTCCCCATGGTTGATTACTTCACCATCCCATGGACACACCTAGCAAGTACGGGTTTCTTACAACACATATAGAATAGCACCATTACTGGTTTAGTCACATTTACAGGGAGTACTTTACATTATGCTAACATATAATTAAGGGAAGTTTTAATTATGCTTTACACATGAATCACTAAATAAAGTTTACTCTAGATCCACGTACTTAAATTTTCAACAATCAAATTTACACAAAGAATTAACATCATTCTGATATCTTTCTTAATTCTCTCTAAGCATTTTCATATTAATTATTTATTGATACAAAAATTAACCTTCACGTTAAATATATGCATCAATAAAACAAATTAATTATTAACTAAAAAAACTATATTAAGAAACACTGTCATTAAAATCAATTTTCTTTTTATTTTATTTTATTGCACTATTATATTTTATTTTTATTTTTTTATTAAAAAAAATGAAATAAATAAATAAAACTAAAAATAAAATTTAAAAAAAAAATGGAGAGGAAACTACGAGGCCCACCTTCCAACATGGAAGAGGCGGGAACCCCCAGCTCCCTCGCTGCCGAACGGTGGCATAGGGACTCTCCCTGTGGCCACTGTGGTCACAGGTTTTACCCTGCGGCCACAGTGAACGCAGGGATCCCTGCGGCCCACTTAGTGGCTACAGGTCCTTGCGGCCTGTGGGGAGGAGGGCGCGGGTAGAGCCCTCGGCTCCTCTGCCCTCCAACCCTAGCCGCTAAAAAAAAAAAAAAAAATTCATTATATTTTTTTTTATAAACATTATATATATATATATATATGGAAGATTCACAATTTAATAATAAGGCAATTTTTTTTTTGAATGAGGATACTGAAAGAGAAACCATACACAGTCACAGCCATAGCCATTTATTTGATATTTTTATTTTCTTATTTATTTTTACCCCCTTTTTTTTTCTAGAATATTTAAGCAATAAAATGGGGAAGATTTTCTTCCTTCAATATGTTCAAGAAATCCATAACAAATCTTGAATCCAAGAATAACCAAGCTTTCAAAAAAAACTGAAACTAAATCTCAAAAACATTCATGGGTAATATCATTTCTTTTTTTTTTTTCCAGCATTTCATGGAGAACATTCAAACACCTTTTTTTTTTTGATTCAACAAATAAATAAAAGGGTAGATTGGGATACTACCGCATACGCATTCCGGGCAAGACTTGAAGGAGAGCTCCACCTGCAACTCAAAGCAAAAAACTCCATTTTCTCCAAAATTTCCCCATCTCCATTTTTCCACAAAAAAAAGCTCCCAAAAGAGAACCCCCAAAAATATTTCCAAAACTAGGTTAAAATGAGAAACTCCCTATTTTTTTTTACCTAATTTTCAATTTCGAATTTAGGCATTTACTTTTTTTTAAAATAAAAGAAAATCCAAAATGGAAATCATTCCTTTCCACTATTCAATACATCTTATTTGCTTTTCTAATTAAAATTAAAATGCCTCTATTTCTTATTTAATTCTAATTTTAATCTCTCCATATTACTTTAGCCAACATTTATATTTTGAACTATTAACAAGGGTAAGGTATTTAAATTAATTTAAATTTCCAAAAATCAATCCTTTATACTATATCAACTTTACAAGTAAAAAGAATAATTTCCTTTAATTAATAAAATTTACCCTTTCTCTTCCAAAATGCGAAAATGATTAATTTATTTCTATTTCCCAAATGACTTTAAATCTTTCCTATCTAAAAATGCATAACTAATTGAATTTCGTTATTATTAAAATTAACTATTAAACTAACTCGCTATAACATAATAAAGTGACCTTTTTTAATAAATGACTAACCTCATGAAGGAGATCTATTTATTCTAATTTTCTCAATTACAAATGTGTAAATGAGCACATTAATCCAAGTTAAATACTTTAAGCTCGCTACAATAATAATTAAAGCGATCTCTTTAAATTAACGATTAATCGTATAAAAGAAAACTACCTATTTTAAATTTCTAAATTACAAATGCATACATCCACACATTAAATTGAACTAAATACTTAGGATAACAAACTTCACTTACCCTACGCAAGGCATGCAAATCGAGGAAGTCCACCAAATCACATGACACGCAACCCAAGGAAAAGAAAGCCCCACGAACCACACACAATGCTCACCTAACCATGGCTAAGGCAAGACGAGAGTTTTATGACCCCCAAATCTGAATTCTACGGATGGAGGAGGTATACTGAACCCTGCGAATCCCGAAGGAGATGAACCTCACCCTAGGCAGTGTTGTACCTACAATCTCCTACACCCATGAATCACGCAAGTATACATATACATATACATATTCAATGAAGGCGTTAGCTCAAGATTTATCACAAGAGTTAGGAAACAATTACATATACACAAGAATCGATGCAAGAGCACAATAATAAGTATGCATAATTATTTATATTATCTAAACTACACATTGCATCTCGGTTAACCTACCATTCAAGAATGCCACATAGGAAGTCAACCAAGGTCAAACGGGTTTAACAAGTCTGACTAGGGTAGGGGCATTACAAAATGGCAGCGTAGGATACTAGAAGCGTGATTGATTGATCGGAACTCTGATTGAAGAAATTCATCCAATTTATAGACAAATTGGAGAGATGACAAGATTAGCATGAAGAGATTTGAAAGGAAATTTCAAATCCAGAATGACAAATTATGACAAAATTGACACTTTCTATGCAAGATTGATTGATTGACAAATTATGACAAAATTGACAAAGTTGCTATGCAAAATTGATTGATTGATAAATTATGACAAATTACGACAAAATTGCTATGTCATTCCCATGAAATTAGGGGAAATATTAGAAAAATAGGAGAAAATAGAAAATTAGAAATTGATGAAAATTAGGAAATTAAGAATTAGGAGAAATTAGTAAATTGGAAAATTAGGTAAATTAATTAATAATTTTTCATTCATTAATTAATTTACAAAAAGAGGGAGGAATTAATTAGCCAATTAAATAAATATTTAATTGTGACAAGAAGACTTAGGATAAATAAATAAATTATTTAACCTAGAGTGAAAATGACAATCAAGATTAAATGAATAAATCATAAAATCCTAGAAGATGAATTAGAAATGCAAGGATGAGAATTAGGTCTTGACAAAAGATAAGTGATGTAGGGTCAATTTGATCATGATTTTTATTGATAAAGGACCAATGCTGACAAATGATTGAGATTGGTAAATTGATCAAATTGATAGGTGCCAATTGATGAGGAACAATGACTAATTGATCCAAAAGGACAACGATCGATGACAAATCGATTGCAAAATTGATGAGATTGATAAGAGGACAAGACCCTAATTCCATCATCGATTAGGATTGACGATGTCAAAATATGCCAAATGAGCATGCACATTCATGCGACAGGATAAGATCGACCAAAATCATGGCTGAAGATTATTATCGACAAGACCAAATTCGAAAGTGAGACAAATGAAGAATGCAGAAGAAGGACTCGATGCTCGCAAATGATAAAGACCAAGTGTGCAACATAGAAGAAATGTTAATGCGATGCAAGAACCCTAAAATAAGGCAATGCACAAATGTTAAAGTATGACTCCGCAAGCATTGACCATTTTTAGATGTCTACATTTTTCCCCTCTTTGAGATAATGTGATTCTAAGCATTTTTTCAAAAAACAATAATGAAAATGCCGCAGACAATGACAATGACATATGCATGCCCCCTCGAGGAATTGGCTGGAAACATCTAGAAAAGAGGCCAATTGATCGATAAGAATGATAGAAGATGATAGGTTCGAATGGACTGCCAAGACTAATGGAAGAAATGTTAGTAAGCAGAAATTAGAAAGAGGACAGTTCGAGATGAAGGAAAACTTGCTTTTACAAATGCACATAAGTAGGTTAGAACCTTTATTTAATGTAGCAAAGCAGATGCAGAGCATCATGGCATTGAAGGCCAGAGCTGAAACGCAACCCCTTTTGCAAAAAGACAGACACATCACACACAAGGAATGAGTGAAGCATCCTAGGGTGCATACAACAAGGGTCGAGGTATGTGCAGCATTCACAAAGCAAATGTACTTATCACAGACACCCAATGATATAGTTGCCCCAGTTTGTGACAAACATTCCACAAATAGCAAACACAACAAAAAAAGGAAAGGGACCATGAACCATCCCAATCACTCTAAATCACTCAGTGACATCATCAAGAAATATAGGAACATGATCAAAGCCAAAGATAAATCAGTAAAAAGATAAGATGCACAAATTCAACCAAGTCAAACAAACAGTCTGATTGTCATTGTCGAAAGTGGAAAACAAGAATGAACATGCTGTCTGGTTTTAGGGAATGCGGTACCCCGTCTAAGATAGGACACAGTCTGGTTTCGAGTATACCACACCCTGTATAAGACCCTTGATAGTGTTGACAAGGACAAATGATATTGATGTTGATTGATATGACAATTTTGATCAATTTGAATGTTTGGTTTGATTGAAAAGTTCATCTGTTAAGTCGTGATTTCATTAAAGCACAATGTTTGATTGATTGTCGTTGGATGTATGCTCAGTGATCTGTCTATGCACAAAGGGATCATTTATTGACAAAATGCAAAATGCCAAAGGAATTGATTTTTGATTTTGATGTTTTGAAATTTTTGTTCGTTTTTTCGAGTTTTTTACAATTTTTTTGTTCGTTTTTTCAGGACTTTATTTGATTTTTTAGGGATTTTTTTTCAAGACCTTATTTGATTTTTAGGGATTTTTTTAGGACATTATTTGATTTTTAGGGATTTTTTAAAGACATTATTTGATTTTTTTAAAGATTATTTCAGGACATTTTATGAATGTTTTTGAATTTTGACATTTTAGCTGAAAATGAACACATGATTTTTTTGATGTTTTTGAATGTTTTTAGGATTTTTTTCTTCAATTTTTTTGATTATTTCAGGACATTTTTCATTTTTTATGATTTTTTTAGGACATTATTGGAATGTTTTTGGATTATTTTAGGATATTTTTCATTTTTTATGATTTTGCCCCCAGTGTCTAGCAAGGCAAGGAATATGACAGGTGAATAAATAGGCTTTTTGAAATGTTGGTGGATAGAGGGAAGACAAAGGCCTTTTATTATGGAGACAATACGGATGCAATTTTCAAGGGTTATGGTGTGATGGGACAAGAGACTGGATATGACAATGTAAAGCAGGAAAATGGCATGAGGGACATGTCAAGAGGTGTTTGAAACTATGTTTAAATTTTGCATTTCACATCCTTATGTCAGATCAAGATCAAGGGATAGAAAGAGTGTATGGATAGTGATAAGATATGGATAGGATAAGCAAGACTAAGAATGGATAAGGAACATGGTCTGAAGGTTGGGGTAGGATACAAGATAGTGGCAGAAAGTTGCAATAAGACAGGGAATATGGATGAAAAGTTGTAATAAGAAAATGGATAAAGACCAAAAGCTATGATGGACTAAAAGCTGCAAACAAGATGCATGATGCTCATGAAGATCCTTAGCCTTGTCAAGATCAAAGGTGGAAAGGGAAACTGGACATGAGGGACAATAGGATAATGGAGGAATATGACATGGTAGGATAATGAAGTGTAATAGGATATGACAGGATACTGAAGGGCAATAGGATATGATGGAGGAAACCTGCCCCCAAGTGTGGGGTGCAAGAAGTTCATAGATTACGCATGACACCTGTTTGCCAGGTTTTCATCACATTACTTGCGCAAGGCACCTGTTTGCCAGGTTTTCACCAGTGGACGAATTATTTTTTTTGCTTTACTTTTTATTTCTTTTTTTGTCTTTTTTTAAAATTTTTTTTTTGTATTTTGACTTTTTCAATAGAAGATGGACACATGATAGGGGATGGAAGAAGGACTCAAGCATCTTTTTTTTTTTTTTTTGTTTTCGATAGTAGCCTTGAAAAAAAAAAGGGCCATGACCTTTAAAAGTATGCTCAAAGACGTTGGTAGGATAAGGACATGGAAAATAAGATGAAACTAAGGCAAGGATTTATGTAAAGGATTGGATCAAAGGATGAAAAATATGCATTGGATAATGGATAGGGTATTGGAAGAACTAGGCTTCAGTGGATGGAAATGTTGGCAAGATTGACATTGGCACACACCTTGAGGGGTGATGGACTGATGGAGGAAAGATGGATTTCAGATTGTGAGATTTGGATGGAGGAATAGCTTGGGATTTTGGGACATAAGGGCCCAAAATGGATGAAGAAGGTGATGGAGGAAGAAATTTGAGAGGTTTGGATGGAGGAATATCAATTTTGGATGCCAAGTTGGATGTTTCTTTAGACTTTTGTGCTTCAAGGAGCCGCTTAGGGATCCACATGGTTTTTGATTTTTCATGCTTTTGTGGTTCCTTGGAGTGCATTGCTTGCACAAGGGATTTAGGAACCCATATAGATTTTGACTTTTGTTTTTGAGAAATGGGCCTTTGTGGCCTTTTGGATATTTATTTTTCTTTATAGATCATATTGTTCTTTGTTTTGACATGTCGATTATATTGGAAATGTTGATCCTTGAATACATGTGGATTGCTAGACTTATGACGTTTACACTTGGCATCCAAATTGATTGGAGGGGGAAAGGAATGCATGGATGGATAGGAATGAAATGGACTTCTTTTGGTTTGATGAAATTTACTTAAGGATGTGTGCCTTTGCTGACCTTGCATAGAGGATGAAGGGATATAAGGACCTAGGACAGATGGAAAGTATGATGGGGAAGGAATATGTTTTGATTTTGATGGAAGGATACCAATGTCTTGAGAGTGAGTTGTGTAGACATGACCCTAAAGATATTCTTTGACATGAAGGGATTCTTTCTTATGGAGATCTATTCCTTTTCCTTTATGACGTTTACACTTGGCATCCAAATTGATTAGAGGGGGAAAGGAATGCATGGATGGATAGGAATGAAATGGACTTCTTTTGGTTTGATGAAATTTACTCAAGGATGTGTGCCTTTGCTGACCTTGCATAGAGGATGAAGGGATATAAGGACCTAGGATAGATGGAAAGTATGATGGGGAAGGAATATGTTTTGATTTTGATGGAGGGATACCAACGTCTTGAGAGTGAGTTGTGTAGACATGACCCTAAAGATATTCTTTGACATGAAGGGATTCTTGCTTATGTAGACATGACCCTAAAGATATTCTTTGACATGAAGGGATTCTTTCTTATGGAGATCTATTCCTTTGCCTTTATGAATATCTTGACTTGTAGGATACTCTTTTCTTTGGGAAGAAGACACGAGTCCATTATGAGGTGGATATGATATGAGAGAAATAATGAGATCTTGAAGTGGATCAGAATGGACCAAAGTGGAAGAACCCATTATGCATGTCGAGGATTCATGAACATCTTGCACTGACACGTTAGAATCATGAGGGGGATTAGGATCATGAGGGGGACTAGGATTGTGTAGTGGACATGGTTCAATGATAGGCTCTTCAAGAGATGGAATGGGAGAAATAATGGATCATCAAAAGAAATGAGACCTTGGAGTGGATATGGAGCATTAAGACAAGGAGATGGAGGAACAAAAAGATCTTGTGGAGGATTTAAAGGAATAATTTGATCTTGACAAGGAGGAAGATCATTGGAATCTTCTTTAAAGGTGCTTTGCTCTTGACTTTTACTGGGATCATCGGAAAGGATGGAAGGGATATCTGGAATGTCAATGGGATTTGAAAGGACATTTTTTTCATGAAATGGAATGGGATCGTTTGGGATTGGATGGACTGGGATATCTTGATCTTGCTCGGGGAATGGAGTGTCAATAGGACTTTGGATAGGATGGACAAGAATAGGGGAATCATCATGAGTGTCTAGGAAGATGGGGTCCTAGTCAACAATTGGATGGGATGATAAGGTTTCGGGATCTTGATCTTGATTTTCTTTAGGACTCATTTATTCGTGCTCTAAATTATCCTCTTGACATGAGGTTGGACTTTGGATATGCATGGGGGATTCTGACAAGGGATCAATGTTTTGGCATGAAGGAAATACACTTTGAATATTTGTGATGGATTCTGGCAAGGAATCAATGCTTGAAAATGAGGAAGAGGGACTTCGAATGGGGTCCTCTAAAATAGGTAATGGCAATAAAGTGCATGGTGGCATTGGGTCTTGTATTTCTAAAACATGACAAGGATGTCCATCATGAATTGGATTATCTTGGCAATCAATTTTGGATAGCCCTTGGATAATTTCATCCTTGGGTGTATTATTTGATGAGGACAATATGGAAGGTTCTTGCGAAACTTCTAAAGGTGTAGGGATAGATGCCACTGGAGAGTCAATTTGTCTATGGGGGGATGAGGCATTGCTAGACATAATTGTATTATCTTGATCTTCCTCAAAGAACTCACTTGGTAATTTCCTTAAGATCCTTGCAATAAAGCCACCTTTCTTTCAAGGTTTTGACATAGTTGTATCTGGAATTTGAACTTGTTTGGAAAGGAGTTGGTTCTAGTCTGATGTCATGTTTTGATTTCGAACTAGATGTTGATCAAATTGGTTTGACATGTTCAAAATTTGGCTTGGTTCATGTTGCAACCTTTGTTTTTGAATGTTTGGTTGTAGTTGTTGGCATTGATATGTTGATTGAACTTGTTGATATTCCACCATTGGTTGAACCATTTATTGACATTGTATAGTTGGTTGGACATATTTTTGAGATTGGACCATTGGTTGTGTTGGTTGTATATGTTGGACCATTGGTTGAACAATTGGTTGAACAATTGGTTGTGATGGTTGAAAATCTGATTGATAGTAAACACCTTCTTGTTCTTGTGGTGTAGGCACATAATGTTGAAATTGTTGTTGTCTCTTTTCTTGAAATTGTTTCATCATATCTATTTGTGAGAAGAGAGCTAGTATGTCTGATCATTCGATAAGAGATCTTTCATCAATTGGCTCAATTTTTGGATTTTGACCTGGAAATTTTTGAAACACTTTGGACATTTGTGATCTATTCTTCTCAATGTTTTTCACTTTTTGTTCCAAAATCTCTTTTTCTTGAGCTAATTTCTCCTCTCGTTTTTGTATTTGGACATTTACATCATCATGATAAGTTTGATCAAAGTTCTGAGACATGTAGAGATTGGATTGACATGATTGATTTCTCAATTGTGATGACATGGCTTCATAAGAAGGTTGAGACCTCATTTCAACAAACATGTCACTATGCAATGCAACTAATGGGATTGACAAATGCAACCTAAAATGATGACAATGCAATCTAATGTTTTTGTTGTTTTTTCAAGATTTTGACAAACTCATGAATGCAATTCTAAAATTGAGACCCTTAGGAAATTGAAATGATGTCTAGACCTCAAAGGACAAAAGGACCAAGTGACAAAAGGACAAAATGACAATGTCTCCCCTATATGCTTGGATACTAAGCTAGGTTTGACCAAATGACATTGATGACAAAAAGACAAAAGTTTGATAAGGTCTAGACTTCCTAACAATAACTTAGGGTTTATCAAAGATTTGCATTACTCAAGTATGACAAAACCTAGTTTTGACACTATATGCAAAGGGACAATTACTATGCAAATGACCCTAATATGATATGATAATGACCTAAGCTTAATGAAGAGACCTAGGGTATGCAAATGTGACCTAATGTTATGAGGACAAAGATGCAAATGCAAATGTATGACAATGTCAACCTAAGACAAAACCTAAGGTTGAATTATGAAATGGTATTACTCTAATGCAAGAGGACACATGCAAATGGATGACCCTTATTGATATGCAAAGGAGTATGACCTAGGTGAAACCTAACCTTGGTAGTTGACAATGGCTTTGCAAAATGCAAACCTAGGATGAACCTAATGTTGGACATGCAATATGACACCTAAGTGAGGACCTAATAATGACATGCAAGGGGACACCTAAATGAGAACCTAATAAGGACATGCAAATGGACACCTAAATGAAATGGACCAAGTAGAATGCAAGAATGATGCTCTAAGCCCTAAGTATGGATAATGGAGGACCTAAATCAAAGTGACATGAATGTTTGACAACCATGTTTGAAGGTGTTTTGAACTTTGTTGAATGAAATACTCTTGTGTTTAACCTTGTTTTGAATCAATTTGTCTTGTTTTTGAAATGAGACACAACTCAACTTTTGACAAGCAAAGAAGACAAGATATTTTAACTTAGACTCAAGATAATCATGCTCATTCACGCATTTCTTATGGTAGGTAAGGATATTAGGTACTTGAGAGGTAGACTCATTATGAGATTCAAGGAGAATACATAGATGCTAGACCCCATGGGCTTCCCTCCATGGTACTCACTTCTTAGGGCAGCCAAGCATCAGTCCCCATGGAAATCTCCCCATGGAAAACTTAGTATCTCTTCCAAGTTTCCAAACTCCTCCTTCTTAAGCAACTAGAAGGATTTTGGCCTCTAAATACAACGTGTTTAATAAGGATTTCTATTAAGCACTACTCCTTGGTGTCATGCAAGCATGATTGAGACACAGGCCCACAAAGATACCAAACAAATGTAGTTGTGCAAGCATGATTTAGACCGTGAAGCCCTACTTAGATGCCGATATGAGAAAGAGTCCAAGGGTCATCACTTCCCAAGTAACTACAATTCCCATGTAACCCTTCCTTCAAAGCTTTCACCCATCAGGTATTTATTTATAGTGAGTTAGAATGCAAAGGTACTCTAGCTATGCTCACTTTGGGTCGTTCCGCTCTCACGATTGTCACTTGCTTGCAAAAGAAAGCAAATGGTCAGGAAGGTAGGCCCTCTAAAGGTAACAAATAATCCAAAACATGAGAATGGTATCAAAGGTTTGGATTTATGATCACCCTAAGAAGGATGAGAGCATACTCTCCTACTCCAATGTCAAACTTGACAAGCAAAGTGAACACATGTTCATTCCATCCTACTTAGCAAACATACTAGGTGCCTAATTAAAAATCACAAACACAAAGTTTGGCTGGAATATAAGGCAACCTACAAAATCACTAAGTTAGGAGTTTGATTTCTTTGGTCTTTGACTAGCAAACCTACATAAGATTTGTTAGTAGTTTCATTCTTTTTTTGTCTTTGTCACACATAATGCCAAGGTGTTGCATAGAGAATCAGTACCAAAAAAAGCAGAATATAAGAACAGAATGAAAACAAAGTAATTTGCAAGTAAAAACACTAATTTTCACCTTTTTTTCTGGCCTTACACAGGTGTAGAATGTCTCAACACAAGTGCAAAATGCCTTGACACAGGTGCAGAATGCCTTGACACAGGCGCAGGTCTCCTTAACATAGGTGCAGATCCCTCCTACATAGGCACAGAAGTGTCCTAAAAGCTCTAGGTCGCCCTGTTTGTTGAGTTTTCCACCTACAAATCAGCTCAAAAGAACTCAAAAACATAGTTAAGGGGTTAGATTCATGTCGGGTTCACCAATTAATGTAAGATAGGAATTTGGAAACCATCAAAGAAAATAACAAATTAGACTAGCTCAATCACAAAAACTAAATTGTAATGACAAATCCTAAAAACATTCAATAGAGATATGAAGACAAGATATTCAAAATGAAATCAAAGCAAACCAGATGCAGATATCTCCTTCATGTGGCTCCATTGTCCTTCTTTCTCCTTCAAATTGCTTTGTTTGTAGATCTCACCTACAAATGCAAAGGCATAGTATGAAAGCAAGATTGTTAAGATGAAATGGCAGCGTAAGGATACTAGAAGTGTGATTGATTGATCAGATCTTTGATTGAAAAAATTCATCCAATTTATAGACAAATTGGAGAGATGACAAGATTAGCATGAAGATATTTGAAAGGAAATTTCAAATCTAGAATGACAAATATGACAAATTATGACAAAATTGACAAGGTTGCTATGCAAAATTGATTGATTGACAAATTATGACAAAATTGCTATGTCATCCCCATGAAATTAGGGGAAATATTAGAAAAATAGGAGAAAATAGAAAATTAGATGAATTGGAAATTAGGAAATTAGAAATTGATGAAAACTAGGAAATTAAGAATTAGGAGAAATTAGTAAATTGGAAAATTAGGTAAATTAATTAATAATTTTTCATTCATTAATTAGTTTACAAAAAGAGGGAGGAATTAATTAGCCAATTAAATAAATATTTAATTGTGACAAGAAGACTTAGGATAAATAAATAAATTATTTAACCTAAAGGGAAAATGACAATCAAGATTAAATGAATAAATCATAAAATCCTAGAAGATGAATTAGAAATGCAAGGATGATAATTAGGTCTTGACAAAAGATAATTGATGTAGGGTCAATTTGATCATGATTTTTATTGACAAAGGACCAATGCTAACAAATGATTGAGATTGGTAAATTGATTAAATTGATAGGTGCCAATTGACGAGGAACAGTGACTAATTGATCCAAAAGGACAACGATTGAAAAGGACAATGATCGATGACAAATCAATCACAAAATTGATGAGACTGACAAGAGGACAAGACCCTAATTCCATCATCGATTAGGATTGACGATGTCAAAATATGCCAAATGAGCATGCACATTCATGCGATAGGATAAGATCGACCAAAATCATGGCTGAAGATTATTATCGAGAAGACCATATTTGAAAGCAAGACAAATGAAGAATGCAGAAGGACTCGATGCTTGCAAATGATAAAGACCAAGTGCGCAACATAGAAGAAATGTTAATGCGATGCAAAAACCCTAAAATAAGGCAATGTGCAAATGTTAAAGTATGACTCCGCAAGCGTTCACCATTTTTAGGTGTCTACAGGTTGCATCTTCCTTGATAATTCGATAGGCAACATGTATGGCACCACTCGGTACACTATTCATTTGACTTGATTGATATACCCTATAACCCATCATGGCATAGACAAATTTTACTTCAGAATCCTCAATATGAGTAACTATCATTGTTCTACTATCAAATTGGGATTTGGTTAACCAGGTGACTTCAGTTGATAAAATTGTTCTTAGGGTTAATGCTTCATTGGTTGCACTAAACCTTGTAACTCTTCGAATGACATCCTTTGTGATCTTGATCAGTGCTTGAGTTTCCAGCCATAGAAATTGATCATGAACTCTACTCAGTACATACCTAACCCAGTCGAAATGAAACAGATCAAGAAAATCAACAGCATTAGACAAACCCTTGGTCTTCAGGGGTAGATATTCTTCCTTCAACTGATCATTAACACATGACCAATTTAAATTCATTCCAAATGAATTTGTCTCCAAGTTATTCAAGCTTGCAGTGAATGTAGGAGCAAATGTCTTCAACTAATAATACACTAGAAGGCACAGATGCTAAGGCATTGGTTATGTCTATCTCACTAGATTTCATCGGATGCAGCTTGAACTCAGATTAGGGTTCTTTGATAGCTTCAACCAACACAGGAGTTGATATAGGCACTACCATGATGACCTTCAAACAAGCTTTTGTCAAATGGGGTTTGAATACCTTCTCATCAGATATATCAAACACCACTATCACTCTACTTGAACTTTTCCCCCAAGTATTACTAGCATGATTTCCATCGCCTTTGATCACACAAGAGCTCGAGAAAGTTCACAAGAAATCAGGGTAAATGAAATGTGATGACATTTCCTTATTTATCCATTGATATTTATTAGCATTATGATACAATGGTTAGTTTTGAAACTTACAACTTAGGGAACACCAATTTTTCTTTTACCAGTTGTTTGTTATCGATACCGATACATAAACAATTAACTCACAAGGCATTTATCAAACAAGAACTTTTAGACTTTCCTTTATGCATCTCAACTATGCAGATAGACATAACCTTATATTTGTTAAGGAGATTCAAAAGTAATCTTACCATATGTTGTCCCCTTGAGCATCAGTATGCCTAATTAGAAGAGGAACTATCATCACCGATGGATGATGACTTGGTTTCAGAATGACCTTCTCCTTATTTTATTTTTTCCTTCTTGATCCATGTTTTTTTCATTTCATTTCTCACTTCTTCAATTGTCTTCTTTCCTTTCAGGCCATTTTTCTCTTTCTTCCTACTAAACCGGTTCTTGTCTTTAGACCGGTTATAGGATCAGTTCCTGCACTCTGTGGCTAAGTGACTGATCTTATGGCAATTGAAACATGTCATACTAGTTGTCCTCCATGGTCCTGAATTATTTCTCAAGCCTATTCCCATTTTGTAATTTTCTACAACACGACCAAAATTACCAGATGTGGAACATGTGGCATTGAACTGATTACTCCTTTTATTAGGACTAACCAATTTGAATGGTGATCTTGATACATTTGACTTGAACCTGAATTCTTCATATTTGTGTCCAAACCTATTGCATGTAAAGAAATGTCCACTGAATCTTCTTCTCTTTGACATATTGCAAGATTAAGATCTACACTCATAAGAAGTGTGGCCATACTTATGATAATTATGGAAGTAACCATCAAAGGTGAAAATCTTCTTTTGACTAACTGGTTTATTTCTATAGTCATCAGTCTTATGACCTAGTTTACCACAATGATTAGAAGAGGATTTAGAAAACTTCATACCTTTTACTTCTAAATGGTTCCTTTTATCATTCTTCATCTTTTTAGATTTAGATGATTCTCCAGTTTCCATAGGACCTGTACCGGAGTAACCAAGACCATTTGTTTCCTTTGTTCTTATTTGAGCCTTCAACTATTTATCTATATTCTCAAAGCTTTCATTGAATTTCGTCAACTTCTCATTTCTCTCATTTTCAACTTTCAACTCACTCTTGAGTTGTTCAATATCTTTCATCTATTGGTATTTTGGTATGGTTTTGTCATTAATGTCAACACCTACTAAATACAAGCACTTTGGAGATCCACCAACATTCACTGGCAAGCAAGTAAATTGTGCAACTGTTACTAGTATATGGTTCACCGACAGAATATAATGTTCACCGGTACCTGGAATGATATGGAAGACACTTGGTAATGTTGAAGACATTGTGTGGATACTTTGTTTTGAAGAAATAATCATTGGTATATTCATATTTGCATATTTTCTTTTACCGACAAATAGGTCCAGGTTATCTAGGGTTACACCAACACGTTTATCTTTTCTAGATCAGCATGGCATGCTATGGAGATGATTTATTATTGATGTAAATGAATTAAGCCAACATGTTTAATTGGTTATTGCATTGAATATTATATTGTTTGTAAAATGTTTTTATTGTAATATCTTGTAGAGCTGACCTACTAAAATTGGTCTTAGGGTATGGTATAAATGTAAGATCTTATTTGTAAGATCAAGTGTGGAATGCAAAAAAGAATTGATTGAAGGTATATGCAAGATCAAGCGGGGATATACATGAAGACATCATTTGAAGCTGAAGTTAGGTTTTTGTAGAAGCATATCATCATTACACCGGTACTGAATCTAGCATATGAAGATGCTATTTTGTGTAGTATATTCTTATTGGATTTAACCATCCAAACTGTAGTCAATGTGACTCCCATTCTGTGATTGAGCAGTGAGCTCTAGGTTGTTGGCCTTTTTGCATGTGCAGACCCCATTTATGTACACTTACTATCTGCAGTAGTATTATCTGATTGTGGGTAAGGTTTCCCACTGTGATTTTTCCCCTTATAGGGTTTCCACGTACAAATATTGGTGTTATGTGTTGTGGATGACTTTAAGTTTATGCTTCATGCATTAATCCTTACCAGTATAACAATTTACTATTAACACTGTCTACCGGCATACTTAACTGGTTTACCAGTATTAAGCATTAAGTTGGTTAATTAGTTTTTGGTTTGAATTTATTAGACAACTAATTCACCCCCCCCTCTCAGTTGTCTCTGGGACCTAACAATTGGTATCAGAGCTTAGTCCTCTTTTGCAGAAGTTTAACAACTTGAGGAGATCCAATGTCTACTAATTATTTTTGGAAGGATAGTCCTAAACTTGATGGAACCAACTATGGGATATGGAAGATCCAAATGGAGACACATCTGAATTGCATTGGTAAAGACATCGGGGAAGTTACTAAGAATGGTTATACTGCTACTGTAGCTGGTCAAACTGCTCCAACTACCTTAGCTAAAGATGAAGAAAATGACTGCAAAGCAAGAGAAGCACTTTTGAGTGCATTATTAGATCAACAAATCATGGGATTATCAGATAGGTCTACTGCTAAAGCTATTTGGGATCATTTGGAAACACTAAATGAAGGAGATTCCACAGTCAAGATTGCAAAACTTGAAAGCTTCCGAGTCAGCTATGAACATCTAAAAATGGAAGAAGATGAAAGGAATTCTACTTTTATGGAAAGAGTAAATGAAATTGTTTTGGGAATTAAATGTTGTGGAGGAACCTTGAGTGAAGATGAAATTGTTTCAAAAATCTTAAGAGGTTTGCCACTAGCATATAAAATGAAGGTTACTACTATAAATGAGTTGAGAACAATGCCTAATACATCAATAACTAGGGATACATTGATTGGAAAACTTTCAACCTTTGAAAATGAGGAATTTGGTCATGTTGCTACTATAAAAACTGATTTGGCCTTCAAAGCATCAACATCATTTGCTCAATCATTTGACAAATCAGACTGGAGAGCTTTTTTTGCAAGAGAACTTGAAGAATCCAGAAAGGAGAATGAAGATCTTGAAGAATTTGAAGCACTATTTGCAAGGAAAATGCCAAAAGGTCCAATTGGAAGTAAGTGTGAAGGTAAAGCACCCTTTAAATGTTTTCACTGCAATAAGATTGGTCATATGGCTTCAAGATGCCCTGATAGACATGCTAGACTAAGAGAAGTAGCTAGAAGAACATAGAAGCCTAATCTTGAATATCAAAGATACAGATTTAAAAAGAACAAAGATAAATCCTGTTACATTGTTGATGAAGGTGTGACTAATGATTCCGATGAGGATCCAGCAGACAATGGATGGGTTTTTGTTGCTATAACAAAAGATCAACCGGCACCTACTGCTCACCCAGTAGAACAAGCCCTAGCAGCTAAAGTTGAAGCAAAGGATGAATGGATCATTGACTCAGGATGCTCACATCATATGACTAGAGACAAAGGTAAATTCTTGAACTTTCAAGAATACAATGGAGGTTTAGTAAGATTTGGAGATGACAAAGCCTATTCAATCAAAGGTAAGGGTTCAATATCTCTTGATGGTAAGCATAACACTGACAATGTCTACTATGTTGAAGGATTAAAGCATAATCTTTTAAGTGTTGGTCAATTAGTTGAGAAGGGATTTCAGTTACAATTTAAAAATGGAAAATGCAAAATCATGAATAGAACTACTTTGGAAATTGCAACCAGTAATTAGACTAGAGGCAATATCTTTCATTTGAATAACAGTTAAAAGGCATGCTTAATTGCACATATAGATGAAAGTTGGTTGTGGCATAAGAGGCTATGTCAAGTAAATTTTGATTGCATGGTAAAAATCAGTACTTCTAAGGCAGTTAGAGATCTACCTAAAATTGTGAAACCTCAAAATACAATTTGTAAGGAATATCAATTTGGAAAACAAGTTAGAGTTAGTTTCAAAAGTATTCTAGAAAAATCCAATAATGCTCTTGATTTAATTCACACTGATTTATGTGGTCCAGCTAGAACTAGAAGCTTTCAAGGTGATAGATATTTCATGCTAATTATTGATGATTATTCTAGAATGTGTTGGGTTACTTTTCTCAGAGAGAAATCAGAAGCGCTTGGAAAGTTCAAGTTGTTCAAAGCAATGGTTGAGAATGAAACCGATAAGAAAATCAAATGTTTAAGATCAGATCAAGGAGGAGAATTCACATCTAAGGACTTTTATACATTCTGTGAAGTGAATGGAATCAAAAGACAATTATCAGCACCTCGGACACCACATCAGAATGGAGTTGTTGAAAGGAAAAACATAACTATCTTGGATGCAGCTAGAAGTATGTTATTAGAAGCAAATCTACCACATGTGTATTGGAGAGAGGTAGTTAGCACCACTATCTATATGTTCAACAAAGTTCACATCAAAGGTGAAACCGGTAAAACCCCTCATGAACTATGGTTTGGTAATACTCCAACTCTTAAGTATTTTAGAATTTTTGGAAGTAAATTTTATATTAGAAGAGATGAGTATATTGGCAAATTTGATCCTAGAAGTGATGAAGGTATATTTCTTGGTTATTCATCTAACAGCAAGGCATATAGATGTTTTAATAAGAGATTCCAGAAAATTGTTGAGAGTACAAATGTAAAGATTGATGAATAATTTAGAGGAACTTCAAGGTACATAGACTCTGAACTAGCAATAGAAATTGTGACAAATGAACCTATATTGAATCCACCGGTACAGAATGAAGATCTAGTTACCCTAGTATCATCAGAAGATTCCACAATAATTGAAGAACAACAACAAACTAAGACACCCCGGTATGTAAGAGTGAATCATTCTTAAGATCAGCTAATTGGAAACAAATTTAAGGGAGTTATGACAAGAGGAAGATTGGCAAATGAAGAGGTATGTCTTATTTCTCAAATTGAACCATCATCTATCAATGATGCATGTGAAGATAAATTTTGGATTAAAGCTATGGAAGAAGAATTAGGACAAATTGAGAAAAATAATACTTGGACATTAGTTCCCTGGCCTAAATATAAAAATGTAATTGGAACCAAATCGGTATTTAGAAACAAACTTAATGAATATGGTAAGGTTGTCAGAAATAAAGCAAGACTAGTGTGTAAGGGATATTCTCAGAAAGAAGGAGTTGATTACAATGAAACCTTTGCACCGATAGCCAGAATTGAGGCAGTTAGATTATTTTTGGCTTTTGCAGCTCACAAGAACTACAAAGTTTATCAAAAGGATATTAAATGTGCATTTTTGAATGGAGATCTTGAAGAAGAAATATATATTGAAAAACCTGATGGATTTTCTTTGACAGATGACAATGATATGGTTTGCAGGTTAAGAAAAGCTCTGTATGGATTAAAACAAGCCCTAAGAGCTTGGTATGCAAGGTTGAATAAGTATCTTTTGAAGATTGGTTTTACTAAAGAAAATGTAGATAGCAATTTATATTACAAAATAACTAATGATGACATCATGATTATTGAACTATTTGTTTATGATAAAATCTTTGGAGGAGAAGATGGATTATGTAAGGAATTTTCTATTGAAATGTAGCAAGAATTTGAAATGTCTATGATTGGAGAAATAAAATTATTTTTAGGTTTGCAGATTTCTCAGACTGATAAAGGTATATTTTTGAGTCAATCCAAGTACTTGAAAGAATTACTAAAAAATTTGGGATGGAGAACTCTAAACCGGTAAGCACACCTATGACTACAAATGACAAATTATCTCAAAGGGATGAATCTACACCTGTTAATCCAACTAGATACAAATCTATGATAGTAGGCTTACTGTATTCGACATAAACTAGGCTTGATATTATGAATGCAGTATGTATTGTTTCTAGATTTTAGAGTAATCCTAGGGAAAATCATGAATCAATAGTAAAAAGGATTTTTTGGTACTTACAAGGCACAACAAATCTTGGATTATGGTATCTTAAAGATGAAAATTTTGACCTATGTGTATACACAGATGCAAATTGGGTAGGAGATGTAGATGATAGAAAGAGCACCATTGGAGGAGCATTCTTTCTTGGAAAGAGATTAGTTTCTTGGTTGAGTAAGAAATAGAGTTGTACATCTTTATCAATAGCAGAATCAGAATATGTTGCAGCAACAACTAACTGTACACAGGTATTATGGCTTAAGAAAATGTTGAAAGACATAAAGGTAAAATGCAAGGAACCCGTTACTATATATTGTGATAACACTGCAGCAATTGATATATCTAAGAATCCGGTATTACATTCTAAAACTAAACATGTTTCTATCAAACTGAATTTTCTAAGGGAAAAAGTTGAAGAAAAGGAGATAAAACTAGTTTATGTGAATACTAAAGAACAACTTGCAGATATTTTCACAAAACCTTTGCCTAAGGAGACTTTTGAGTATCTCAGAGATCAGCTCAGAGTCATACCACCACCGGCAGAGACTTAGATAGTTGATGATTGTCATCAACTGACAGAATTAAAAAGACAAATCTTTTATTCTGGTATTTGATGAGGAAGCTACTTCTCAGGGGGAGTAGTTGGTATAGTAAAAAATTGGTTGGTATTTTGTATGAACTTGACTTTGGCATTTGATGTCAAAGGGGGAGAGATATCTACGGAAAAACACATTATCCTTTTGGGGAGAGATTTTGAAAAAAACATTTGAGATTTTGAAAAACACATTTAAGGGATTGGTATTGAAAATAATCTTTGGATAATCACATGTTACTCCCAGGGGGAGAAATGGAGATTGTTGGTTTTTGTATTTGGCATTTCTGGTTTGGCACTTTGATGGTTTTTCCACCTTGTGTTGCCATCAATGCCAAAGGGGGAGATTGTTGGTATTTTGGTATGGTTTTGTCATTGATGTCAACACCTACTAAATACAAGCACTTTGGAGATCCAGCAACATTCACCGGCAAGCAAGTAAACTGTGCAACAATTACTGGCATATGGTTCACCGAAAGGATATAATGTTCACTGGTACCTAGAATGATATGGAAGACACTTGGTAATGTCAAAGACATCATGTGGACACTTTGTTTTGAAGAAATAATCATTGGTATATTCATATTTGCATATTTGCTTTTACCAGCAAATAGGTCCAGGTTATCTAGGGTTACATCGGCAGGTTTATCTTTTCCAAATCAACATGGCATGCTATGGAGATGATTTATTATTGATGTAAATGCATTAAGCTGACATGTTTAATCAGTTATTGCATCGGATATTATATTGTTTGTAAAATGTTTTTATTGTAATATCTTGTAGAGCCGACCTACTAAAATTGGTCTTAGGGTATGGTATAAATGTAAGATCTTATTTGTAAGATCAAGTGTGGAATGCAACAAAGAATTGAGTGAAGGTATATGCGAGATCAAGAAGGGATATACACGAAGACATCATTTGAAGGTGAAGCTAGGTTTTCGTAGAAGCATATTAGCATTACACCAGTACTAAATCCAACATATGAAGATGCTATTTTGTGTAGTACATTCTTATTGGATTTAACCATCCAAACTATAGTCAGTGTGACTCCCATTTTGTGATTGAGCAGTAAGCTCTAGGCTGTTGGCCTTTCTACATGTGCAGACCCCATTTATGTACACTTACTATCTGTAGTAGTATTATCTGATTGTGGGTAAGGTTTCCCACCATGGTTTTTCCCCTTATAGGGTTTCCACGTACAAATATTGGTGTTATGTATTGTATATGACTTTATGTTTATGCTTCATGCATTAATCCTTACCAATATAACAATTTACTGTTAACACTATCTATCGGCATACTTAACTAGTTTACTGGTATTAAGCATTAAGTTGGTTAATTAGTTTTTGGTTTGAATTTATTAGACAACTGATTCACCCCCCCCCCCTTTCAGTTGTCTCTGGGACCTAACATCATCATCTTCTCCTTTCCTTCTGTGTTGTCATGCAGATGCTTATGTATGTATTCATTCTCCTTAGTGAGAATTCAGATTTCTTCATCTTTCTCAATCATGATTGCATCATTTTCTCTTAGGGAATCTTCAACAATCCTCCTGGCTCTTTCATCTTTTGACAGAGCTTCTTATGCCTCCCTTTATCTTTCATTAGCACTTCTGTTGGCTTCTAGTATCTTAGTCATTCTTAGGGCCTGACCTTCATGTTCTTTTTTGAGATGTGTGATTTTTTTGGTTATCTTCTTGTTCTTTTCCATGAGTTCTGAGACTACTTCTTCAACTTCTTCAGATCCACTCTCTTCAAAGAGTTGATCTATGATGTCCTGACTCTTGTTTAGTTGTTGAGCTAATTCCTTTCTTTTTGCAAGAGATTTTCTTAGTCTCTCTTTCAATTGAGCAATAATTTCATTTGCTTCATCAATCCACTTCTGATACCGATATTCTTCCATGATCTTTATCCTCAATCTGTCAAGCTTCACTTCAGAGGACCAAAGCTCTAATACTAATTGTTAGTCCCAACCAGTGATGAGAGGGGAGGGGTGAATCAACACTTTACCGATTTTTCTCCATTAAAAATTTTAACTTAAGTTTGCACTAACTTACCATTCACCAATATAAATAATTATTGCAAAAGAATGTGCATACATGAAAAGTTAAATAGTGACACCAAGATTTATCTCGTGGAAACCCATATGGGAGAAAAACATGGTGTGAGTAGGAACTCACAAAATTTGTACTCTTCTGGAGTATGCCTGGTGAGGAGCCATCAGTGTTAGGAGATTACAAAGACACTATTAAGTGTCACCTGATTAAGGGATTTTGATTAAGGCCTGTCAATACCTTTACCCTATTAAAGGTAGCCTTGTTAAAGGTCTTAGGATCATCAATTAAGATGATAGGCAGTTAAAGGATTTTTACAATGGGACCTATAAAAGTCCACCCTATTAAGGGATATTAGTTGCAATGGTTAGAAAGCAATAGAAGGAGGATCTGCTGGAGTGGCTACTGATAGCTTGATCAGATCACATTGAAAATCATACTCTATCCACATCATTTGTGTCTACTCTGCACAACACTAGTTTTCTAAATATATTTTCGACCCTACACTCTGTTGATTTACTGATCCTCATATTAGACAATTCAGATAACTAGAAGACAACTGAGAGGGGGGGTGAATCAATTGTTATAAATTACCAAAAGCATTAGCAATTAAAACTTTAATACTAGAACCCAAAACAATAATACCAGAATAGCAGTTAATCCAATTAAGCATAAACAATAATCATAGAATAAAAGCCATCCACACAACACCAAGATTTGTATGTAGAAAACTCGGTAAAGGGAAAAACCATGGTGGGAAGCCTACCCTGTTAAGATTAATGATAGTCCCAAAGATACTAAGAGGGGGGGTGAATTAGTATCTAACTGGTAAACAAAATATTTAACCTTATTAAGTATTTTGCATTCCAAACCAGTGTACCGATAAATAATAATTAATGTAGTAAATAGGAACAATAAAGACAACATAGAAAACACACCATAACACAAGATTTTTAATGAGGAAACCCGGTTTGGGAAAAACCTCTGTGGGATTTGTGACCCACAATATTCACTCACTAGCCAATGAATATATATTACTTACAATGAGGGACCTGCACATGCAGGAAGTCCAACTACCTAGAGCTCACTGCTCAATTTACAAGATAGAAGTCTCACTGACTTACAAAATGGATTATGAAAATCTAATACAATGGATTGTTTCAAATCAGCATCAACTATGCCAGGTTGAGTACTGGTTTAAGCTCATACTATAACCAAAAACCTTTGTTGTCACTTATATCACCTTATACATAATTCACAACTTCTCTCTTATATCTTACAATGACCTATAAGATCTCATACATATATATGAGTCTTTTACAATATGCCTTGTCAGATTTACAAAAGATAATTACAATTAAATACAATAAACAAAAGTTTACTCCCTGTCGGTTGGAGTGTTAGTATACAATGTATCCATTGACGGTGAAGTGTCTGTCGGTGTATGTAGATGTCTATGCTTGTGTTGGTGGCTTTACCAGATGAATGTTAGGTGGTTGCTAGTAGGTTGCCATCAATGACAACACTATCATTTCTCATTAGAGTGTAGAATGCCAACAATCTCCCCCTTTGGCATTGATGGTAACACTCATGAGAAAAATCCAAAAACTGTTTCCAAAAAGTGAAGTCCAAAAATTTACCAAAAAAATGTGCTCCCCCTAAGCAGATGATCTCCTTTGAATGATAATTTTTCTCTATCTACTACTCCCCCTTTGACATCAATGACAAAGGTTGTTAAAAAATTTCAAATGAGTGCAAAATTTCACCTTAAGTTTTGTAACCGATTGGTTACAATCTGAAATATGTCTACCAAAACCAAGTTTAAACTCTGCATGAATCTATTGTTGTCATTCATGGTTGCCTCAGTTCTTTGGATGGTGGTGGTGAGATGATGCATATGCTCCTCCGTTGATCTTTCTCTTTGAATTAATGCCTTAGATATCTCATTTATCAAAGAGATAAGATTATCCAATTTAGGACTAAGTTTATACCTAAGCTCTCTGGCATTTGCCTTGATACTTGCTTTTTTCTTCTTAATTTTCTCCAACTTTTCCTCAAATCCTGCTATTTCTTGCTCAATAACTAATATAGGTTTGGATGAAATGTTATCAGCTATATCATCTACCTCCTTCTGTACTCTGCTTATTTCATTTTCAATATCTTGTGTCAACAGATGTAGCTTGCATGTTTCTCTGTACAGTTCCTTATACTCCAAAATTATTGTATTCAGTGCTGGTAAAAGTGTGTTAATATGTTCAGTGTACTTCTTTATTGTATCCTCAAAGAAGTTTTCCTTTTCTTTTTCCATTTTCTCTTTGAATGTGTAAAGCGGAAAATCGCGATCGAACCCTAGTTGCTCTCCCCTCTTCCAACTCTGAGGAGAGAGAAGGGAGAGTCTCTAGGGTTGATGGTTTTCACTTAGGGGAGAGACTTTACATTCAAAAGAGGGGTTGAAACCCACAAGATCCAATCCCACACAATGCAAGATTGGATGCTAAATGTGTTTCAAGGGTTAAGAAAGCAAGGCAACCCTCTTTTGTAAAGAATGTTGATAGAAGAATTAAGCTAGGAATGCATAGAAAGTGACAAAGATTCACTTATAAACTGAGATAGGGATATAGGATGAAGCTGCGAACCTGGAATTAGCAGTAAAATGTTGATACGGCACTGTCCTGCAAATTTGAGCAAAAGTTGTCAAGACAATGGCGCCCGGCGTGCACACGGTCCTCCGAAAAATCCGCGAAACGAAGGGGGATTTGTTCGTCTCTGCACAAGGATTCCAAATCTTCAATTTCAGCCGCGTACCTGCAACCTACACACAGAAAAGCGAAGACGATTAGGGGGTTAGGGATTAGGGGTTTGCCTTTAGGTCAAACCCCGGTTTTGGAATTAACCAAGAAATGAGAAATTGCTGTAAATGTAAATGTATGTAATGTAAAACAAGTACTAATACCTTGTTGTAAGGATGTTTGTATCCTTATGTGTGAAGGTATAGATGTTGTTGTTTGTTGTATGTTGTATGTTGTAGCATGTAATGTGTTGTAAGTGATCTCCTCTTCAATGGTTGAATCCTTGTCTTGAATGCAACACTTAGCCTTGAATGGAGACTTAGAATGATCAATTGCTTGAAGGAATGCTTGAATGCTTGAATGCTTGAGTATAGTTTCCACGCTTTTTCCCTCATATTGAATGAAAGAGGAAAATGTAGTTTATATACTTGCCAATTAGGGTTAATAGACTGATTTTCCCGACCTTAGGCTGACCAGGAAAGATAATTTTCCAATTTGCAAACATAAAGACCCGAAGTCCAAAAGAGACCGGGCCCAAAATAGGACCCAGGGACCAGGGCGCTGGGCGCCATGGTCCTGGGGGACCAGGGCGCTGGGCGCCCTAGTCCTAAAGGACCAAGGCGCTGGGCGCTCTGGTCCCACCTCCCGGGATAGCAGGGTGCAAAGGAGGTTCAGGCCAGGGTGCAAGAAAATGCAGTTTTTGGTGTCATAATCAGGTTTCGGGGTCTCCATTCAGGTTGCGTGTTGCGTCGCCATCGTGAAGACCGAAATGCAGTTGAAATTGCAAGTGTCGCAATTTTAGGATGCTACATTTAGCCCCCACTTTAGCGGGAGTATAAGCATATGCTCATACTTCCGGTAAAGTACAAGGAAACAACATTGAAAAACTTTCACCACGTCAAGGAGGCAAGATACACCAAGCCCCCAGTGGACTAAGGATCTTATGACTTCGATTGACAAAGTAAAAGGGAAGATCACGAGGGAGAACCATGACTGTCAGTAGTAAGGTTCCCTCACTATGAGTCATGCAAGAAAGCTATCAAAAATTTTCAAGGCAAAGTTAAATTTGCCAAGAAATTTTCAAGTATCTTGAAAAGATATGAACGGGATGTATGCCCCCCTACGTTAAAGTGATCGCACACGCCTCACCGGGGGTGATTGCTTTAAGGTAGTGATACATATAAGAATGAGAAAGGAAAGGAGCACGTTATCACAAGGATTTAGCCCCCAAGTGTGAGATAAGCCCAGGGATAATAGACACAAAACACAAAGCACAAGGTGACTTTGCTTTCCTCGGGGTCAGTATGCTGTATGATAATTCATGTATATCATATGTATGTATGCATAATTGTTCTTCATTCCCCAATCAAGGAAGGTCACCTAGAAGAAGGGAACACATGTGTCTTTTGAGTCAACATGAGAGAGACCAAAGAGATCTCAATGCTTTGCATCGTCCTCAAGTAGACAACACTAAGGACAACAAATAGAAGAATGAGAATAACATATAGAAGAAGTAACCAAAAGAGAGGGGGAGAGAATCTGCTATGCTAATGAAACTAGTCTAGCACGTCATCTACCCCCCGATCTTGCTGATCAATGTTTCGGGAAGGTAGGGAACACGCTAGAGGAGGAACATCCAACACAGTAGATGGAGCTATCACAAGATCCAAACAAGGGCTATGTTCATATCCCAAGCCGCGGTGTTCTTGTCTAGGAGCTAGGATAAGTGCTTTAGAAAATTCGTTAGATAAATGGTTATCAATATCAACAAGTTCATATTCACTATCAGAATGAACAGGAGTAACATTTGCATCATGAATAACACTTTCATCTATATCATCATCAAGATTTATAAAAATAGGATCTTTGACTAGCAAAGGATCAAGACCATCATGCATCTTATGTTTAGGAGATTTCGGCTCAATTGTCGGCTGAGGAGAAAATGGAATAATGCTTGTTGAAGGTGTTTTTGGGGATTGCAAAGTTTGAGCTCTAAGACGACGCTTTCACCGGCGTTCACGTGCAGAACGATTTCATCTAGTTTTAGTAGGAAGTTGAGAAGATTGAGGAGGAGGAATGTTCTCATCCTTATCACTTGGGTGTTTAGGTTGTGGTCTCTTAGGCTAGACAATAGGAGAAGAGGAAGGTCTCTTCTCTCTATAAAAGGAAGGAGGAGGAACTGCTCCATATAAAGGAGGAATTTTTGGTTTAGGAAGGAGACCAAGTCCATCATGACGAGGAGGGATAGGTCTGCTTTTAGGAAGTTTATTAATCATAGGCATAGTCACATCCATAGGAATGGGTTGGGAATCTTCTTGAGGAAAGACATTAGTTTTATCTTGCAAAGGAAGAACTTCCTTCTCAAGAATGATAGGAATGTCAAGTTTGGGTGTTCTAGGTTCACTTAGAGATAGGATCATATCTGTTTTCCACTTTTGATAAGATTTAAAAAGATGATCACTTCGCGGAGGAAGAGATTGGAATTGTTTAGGCCAAAAATAATCAATAGGAACACTAGAGGTTCTTTCAACTGGTTTAAAGAGACTATGATTGACAGTAACAACTTCACCATTATGGGGAAATTTCAAACACTTGTGGATAGGAGAAGCAATAGCTTTCATGGAAGATAGCCAAGGATAGCCAAGCTTCACACGAAATTGTTCGGAAGATGGAATAATAGCAAAGTCCACATCAAGGGATTTGTTACAGACCTCAATAGGTAATGTAATAGAACCAATTGCAGCAGAAGAAAATGCATCAAACAGTTTCACAACCACATTTGTTTCATCATAGATCACTTGATTCAATTGCAAAGTAAAAAGAAATTCTTCAGTAATGACATTAACCATACAAGAAGGATCAATAAGCACTCCATGGCAAGGTGTATTCTTGACTTTTGCAACTATATATAAAGGACCATCAGGTGCCCTGATAGTTTCACTGGAATCAAATGTGATGGAAGGTTCTTTAGGGATTTTCTGCTGTTCCACAAAGTTAATCACATTCGGAGTCATGGACACAAGATCATCAGGTGAGACAGAGGAATCAGTAGTATCAATCGCATTAGAGGTATGAGAAGGCAATGGATCAGTAAAAATCTGAAGATTTTGGTTAGGAGGAGCTACAGATGTGTTGCCTTTATCATTCACTCTAGAAATAGAAATAGTATTATTATCAATCAAATCTTGAATTTTCCCCTTTAAAGCAAAACATTTTTCAGTATCATGCCCAGGTTGACGATGAAATTGACAAAAAGATTTGTTATCAAAATAAGGTGAAGTAATCTTTGCAGGATCAATTTGCCTTATAGGAGGAATAGTAAGCACATTTTGTTCCAATAACTTATTCATAATACTATGCAATGATTCATTCAAAGGAGTAAACTTTCTTTCTCTCTTGAAAAACTTAGAAATAGGAGACACACCTGATGTTGCATTCCCATTGTTGTTGATGATGTTTTCATTGAATTTAATGGACTCTTTGTTTGGTTTAAACTTCCCAAATGGTTGTTGACTACTATCACCTTTATCACTCGGAGCCATAGGATGTGATTGTTCCATTTGACTCACAGTCAGTTGATAATTGTGAAGAGTTGCGCACAACTGTTGGAAAGAAGTAAACTCAGAAAAAAGGAGTTTTTCTCTAATGTCTTTTTTGTAAATTAGAAATAAAGATTCTTTGAATATCATTGTCAGGCACTGGAAAAGAAATTTGAGCATACAAATGCTTATATCAACCAATGAAATCAGTCACTTTTTCTTTAACACCTTGTTTACAATGCATTAAATCAATCAAAGTAACTTTAGGACTTATATTGTTTTGAAATTGTTGAATGAAAGCATTTGCAAGTTGTTCAAAAGAAGTAATTGAATAAGAAGGCAACGAGCAATACCATTGTAGGGCTTTGTCTCTTAATGTTCTAGTAAACAATTTTGCAAGCAACCTTTGGTCATAAGCAAAATCAATACATATTGTTTGAAAGGTCTTAACATGTGTTAGAGGATCACCCTTACCATTATAAAGCTCCAAATGTGGAATTTCAACATGTTTAGGGGGAATAGCTCGAACAATATCAAGAGAAAGTGGGCTCGCAACATCAAATGTGGGCACACTAAACTTAGATTGATTCATAGAGGCAATTTATTGCTGTAAAGAAGAGACAGTTTGTGCAAGATTGTTAATGGTCGCTTCAGTCGAAGAGTTCATATTGGATGTGTTAGATTGTGATGGATGTGTTATGTTATTGAAAGAAGGTAGAGAGTAAGGCGGTGGGACACTATGATAGTTAGTCATAGGAGATGATTGGACAGGAGGAACACTACAAGGAGGAATGGAAAACGAATTGCCCCCTTGCGTCATGCTCATTTGCGGAGATGTAATAGGAACACTCATTGAAGGAATGAATGAAGAAGTTGGATTGATTGAAGGAAGAGGGTTAATTGAAGAAGAGGGATTGCCCCCATGACTAGTGATCATAGGAGGAATGTCTTGTGTTGAAGTAGTCATTATGTTTGATGTAAAAGTAGGTATACTAGCAATAGGAGTCGTCAAAGGAATAGAACGATTGTCTTGAGTAGGAGGTTGTGTATAACCTAAGGTTTCAGCACAACTCTTCATAGGCATCACATTTGAATCCATAATGTGTGCAATACCATGCAAAATATCAATTCCATTCTTATCACTTTGAAGCATACATTTTAGACCCTCAATTAAAGGAAGAGCTTGACTATCGGGATACTCATGAGACATCCATTGGTGAAAATCATCAAATTGGTTATCCAATTTTGAAATTTGTTCTACAGAAACCTCATGGAGAGCTTCTTCATCATTAAGAGGATTAGAGGAATTACCCATGTCCTCGTTAAAAAGGCCATTCAAATTAGGTTCCATCTCCTCAGTAATTAAACCTTGGAAGGATTTAATTCTAAGGCTTCGTCTAACGGGAATAGTGTAAGTAGGGCTTATTGTTGTAAAACTCATGCACTAAAGAGAGAGAGAAGATTTTGAATTTTAGAGGTAGCAAATTTCAGTAAAGCTAGCCAATCTTCCAGATTTAAGCTATTAAATACAATCAGGACAATCTCCCAAAATTTCGGAAAAAATGTCCGGGACCGTGGCACTCGGAGTGCACACGGTCCTCGCAACTTTTTTCAAAATTTGCAGGGATGAAAGTTATTATGATTTTACAGCTAACCTGAAAAAATTGAGTGATTTTACGATCTGTAGATAGGCCAAATTAAAGTTGCAATCTCAAAATTGAACCCTACCAAGATTGTCGAAAAATACAAAATTTGAATTTTGAAAAAGAGAGGGAAACTGAAATTTTGAATTTTATGATTTTAGAGGGATATCCAAAAGCAATGCAAATTTTGAAATTTAAAAATTGACTCAATTTCACGCAAAATTCAATTTTGAAAGCGGAAATCAAAGTTGTTGTAATTAAGCACTTAATTTCAAAAGTCACAAATTGCAAGAATTTGAATAAAGCACTGAAATTTTGAATGAATGTTAACACACTTTTCAGATTTAGGACTGTAAGAACACAATTTTGACACAAAATTTCAATTTCACCAATTTTTTGAATGTTTAGAGGCCTTAATCCAAGCAATCACAAGACCAACTTTGACTGTAATTTTGAAGGTGTTAAAATTGATACAATCAGCCAAAATTCTGGATTTTAGCAAAAAAATACAGTAAGATCTAGCTCCCGAAATTTCGAAAAAAATGTCAGGGACGATGGCACTCGGAGTGCACATGGTCCTCACAAATTTTTTCCAAATTTTCAGGGATGAAAGATATTGTGATTTTATTGCGGAATCCAAAGTTACAGCCGATTTGGAGATATTTTGATCAGTGAAATTGTCGGACAAAGGTTGAATCAAGAGGGTTTCAAAAATTAGGGTTTTGACACTTAACCACTTAATTTTCAAAATCAAAGCACAAATATGAATTGATAATTTGTAATAGAAGGGCAGATCTGAAACAAGCATCAACAATTAAACATTTCACAAGTTTAATTACTTAAAAAGAAAATTTAGGGTTTTTATGCAATTAACCTCTAAAATTTTGCACAAGATCAAACATGGAAATGTAATTAAGGAATCCAATTTTCAGATCTAACTATGAATAATCCGAAAGGATGTTCACGTCGGGTTCACCAAAATGTAAAGCAGAAAATCGCGATCGAACCCTAGTTGCTCTCCCCTCTTCCAACTCCGAGGAGAGAGAAGGGAGAGTCTCTAGGGTTGATGGTTTTCACTTAGGGGAGAGACTTTACATTCAAAAGAGGGGTTGAAACCCACAAGATCCAATCCCACACAATGCAAGATTGGATGCTAAATGTGTTTCAAGGGTTAAGAAAGCAAGGCTACCCTCTTTTGTAAAGAATGTTGATAGAAGAATTAAGCTAGGAATGCATAGAAAGTGACAAAGATTCGCTTATAAACTAAGATAGGGATATAGGATGAAGCTGCAGACCTGGAATTAGCAGTAAAATGTCGATACGGCGCTGTCCTGCAAATTTGAGCAAAAGTTGTCAGGACGATGGCCCCCGACATGCACACGGTCCTCCGAAAAATCCGCGAAACGAAGGGGGATCTGTTCGTCTCTGCGCAAGGATTCCAGATCTTCAATTTCAGCCACGTACCTACAACCTACACACAGAAAAGTGAAGACGATTGGGGGGTTAGGGATTAGGGGTTTGCCTTTAGGTCAAACCCTGGTTTTGGAATTAACCAAGAAATGAGAAATTGCTGTAAATGTAAATGTATGTAATGTAAAACAAGTACTAATACCTTGTTGTAAGGATGTTTGTATCCTTATGTGTGAAGGTATAGATGTTGTTGTTTGTTGTATGTTGTATGTTGTAGCATGTAATGTGTTGTAAGTGATCTCCTCTTCAATGGTTGAATCCTTGTCTTGAATGCAACACTTAACCTTGAATGGAGACTTAGAATGATCAATTGCTTGAAGGAATGCTTGAATGCTTGAATGCTTGAGTATAGTTTCCACGCTTTTTCCCTCATATCGAATGAAAGAGGAAAATGTAGTTTATATACTTGCCAATTAGGGTTAATAGACTGATTTTCCCGACCTTAGGCCGACTAGGAAAGAGAATTTTCCAATTTGCAAACATAAAGACCCGAAGTCCAAAAGAGATCGGGCCCAAAATAGGACCCAGGGACCAGGGCGCTGGGCGCCATGGTCCTGGGGGACCAGGGCGCTGGGCGCTCTGGTCCCACCTCTCGGGACAGCAGGGTGCAAAGGAGGTTCAGGCCAGGGTGCAAGAAAATGCAGTTTTTGGTGTCATAATCAGGTTTCAGGGTCTCCATTCAGGTTGCGTGTTGCGTCGCCATCGTGAAGACCGAAATGCAGTCGAAATTGCAAGTGTCGCAATTTTAGGACGCTACAGAATGTATCCTCATTCACCTTATTAACTATTATTACATTTCCAACAATAAATTTAGACAATGTGTCCAACTGACCTAAGGAATCCTTTACATGATCTATATTATATTTTGGTGCAATCATCTTAAGAATAGGTATTGTATCATCAATTTCTTTATAAGCCAATGCATTACAACTAGTTATCTTCTTAATAGAGTCTAGGAGTACTTTCGTCACATTGGTAGGCCCGAATTCACTTAAAGAAGTACCAAATGTCTAACCAACTTCCTTGATTACCTTAGTGCTTCCAACATTAGTTACCAATTTTCTTGTATCAACTTTTGGTGGATCAGTCTAAGTTTGTGTTTCAACTTGTAATGGTTTGGGTTTCTTAGTGATTACTAGTTTCATTGTCTTAATGTGTACCTGTGCCTCTGTCAGTTTCTCTATTGGTTTCTCTGTGTTCTCAACTACACATATCTCTGTCTCTATAGGTTTCTCAGTGCCAGTCTCTATACTACTAGTATTCATTCCAATATCCAATGGTTTCTCTATTTGTAGTGTATGCTCTATTCACTTTGTTTGTGTTTCAACATCAACATTCTCTGTCAGTTGCTCAACAATGTTTCCACTATTGGCAATATCATTCTTTACCTTTGTTTTATCCTTATCCACAACAATGTTCACTTCCTAAGTATCAATATTCATGGTGAATAGAATTTATGATTTAGGGTTAGTGTCATCATGTGTTGTAACTATACTGTCAGTAGCCAGTGGATCATCAGTATGTACTAGTGCAGTTTCCAAGGGTGATGGTAAGTTGTCAGTTATTTTGATGTTTGGTATTCCACCAACTTTACCTTTCCCTTTGTCCTTATCCTTCTAATTAGCCTTAAATGTTTTCTTCGACCTATTTAATTCTTCTTGTTTTTCTTTTTCTACAAAAAAGATCCCATTTATCAATCGTTTCCTCTGCAATTTCATTAACTCTACCAACCATTAAGCTCATTTGCTGGTGACCACTAGCAAAAGCTGATCTATTGGCTTCACAAATTAGGTCATCAATTTCTTCTTTAGAGTTAACTGGATGTACACCTAGAAGTTTTTCAATTTTAAGTTTCTTGTCTAACTCCATTACTGCAATCCTTTTTGCATCTAACCTTCTATACAGATCATTTGGTAAGTCATCTACCACTTCAATTAACACTTTCTTGTATATGTCTAGATGTAGAATAATAATGTTTTCAATACTTTCCTTTTCTGAATCAGTGAATGTGTTATACAATTTTCTCACATTTGCCAAGTTACTATCATCAATGATTTCATTCAGTAAATTATCCAAAGGAGGTATAACCTATTTTTGTTTCTTCTTGGGAGTAAGTTTCTTTGCCGGTTGCCTTACTACTTGTTGTTTATTTCTCAAGGTTCTTGTTTTCTTGGGTGGAGGAGAGGGTACCGGTGTGGGTTTTCTCTTCCTATCAACTCTCTTGAATTTCATAGGTATCTCACTGTAAGATGATGTACCAATGGGTGAGATGTGTGCCTCTGGTTGCAGTCCTTCCAGTTCACTTTCCTTTATACCAGTAAGGTTCATAACATTTTCTTTTATTTCCTTTACCTATTTAGAAGCATCTCTTATATACTTTTCTCTTCTCTTCCTTTGTTTCATTGTTTGTACACCACTCTCAATTGTCTTAGCACTACCAAAAACCTCTTTAGATGGTTGTCTAGGTGCATCTAATAAAGCTTTTGCATAAGTTTCAACAATGTTGATATCTACCTCATAACATATTTATTTTACCCATATAGTTCTAGGTAATACAACTTCCATCCATCTTTCATCTTTCTTGATCACAAAATAGATTTCCTTATCATACTTATCTACTACACTCTATGGTAGTCTCTCTTTGGTTTTCATTTTGGTTTGGAAATCTTTGAAATATTCAGTTATGTTGTTTTCCTTAGTAGTACCCATGTTGGTGAATGCTTCTTGCAACTATTTGCCTACCGATATGTCATATCCAAAGTCTTTATGTCCAATACCAGGGATTTCCTTTGAGAAATACAACATAAGGCATACCAAAAGATTGCCAAAATGAAATGTCCCTTTCTTATCACCTTTTATCTTCTTTAGGTTATCAACTAGTTCATCCTTTAGCAATTCACACACATCAATTTTTGCATTGTTGTTTACCATTTAATAAGAACTATTAATGCAAAGACTAGAAACTAAATTAATTCTATTTGCATGTGTAGTCTTGAAACCTAAGATCATACTTATGAATCTCACATTGATATCCTTGATGTCATTTACTCTCAGCGATCTACTATCAGATGTTTCTCTAGTTAACGTCATGACTTTGTTATTAGGAACCTTCTTAGTTTTGTCAGGTCTACTGCTAGTTGAGGGTAGACTTGTCACTACCCTAATTGCTTGTCGGGTGAATTTGTAGACTGAATCTAACCAAAGAAATTCTCCATGTGCCCTACTTAGGACAATTCTTACAACTTCCTCTAGAAATTCAGGGATGTTTAGGATTTCCACAAAAACTAAAGTCTCAATAACCTTGTGCTCGGGTTTGACATTGCCATTTTCATCACAAATTATGGTTTTAAACATCTTTAACACTTCTTCAGAACCTAATTCTTCAATATTGTAGTGAATATAAATCCTAGGGTCTTCAACATAAGCTACACCTTTAGGAATCTTTGAAAATGCACCTATGGAATCATCTTGCTTAGCTATCTCAGGAATGATTTTAAATACGGGCCTAGGGCTTTTTATATTTTCCACAATAGTAGGGTTTGGAATAAATTCGGGAGTAGAAGAGGAAGCCATTTGAAAAATACCTTAAGTTGCCTGATAGTGTTTGAGTGCTTGAAAGAAATCACTTCACTTCTTCACCTTGAATGCCTTTGATTGGATTTCACACTCTTTGTTAATTTAAATTCTTCATGAATCAAAAGTGAAGGAAAACTCATGATTTATAATGAAATTTCTTTCAACAACCACATTAAATGCTCATCGGTTAAGTGAAAACTTAAAACATCTACCGGTAAAGAAGAAATATATCTTCTCACCATCAACTAAGGGTAATCTATATGATATTCAACTTGTTGCAATACCCCCAAAGGGTTACTTCTCAATTGGATGAAGAGTTTCCTGCCAGTGGAGTAATACTCTGTTCTACTGGTGAAGAAATAGTCTTATCAAAATTCTAATCTATATTTCTAATCCATTGTTTTGAAAATTCTTGCTTTACCTCATCAACCTTTTCTTTGCCTTTCAAACTGGGTCCTTTATTGTTTGCCGGTGAAGTCTTGCTTCTACAAAATTTTGTAATATGTCCAATTTTTTTACAAGCATAATAAGTCACATTATTCTTCTAAATAGCCATTCCATATCTTATGCCAGTTTGTGTTCTGCATTGATTAGATAAGTGCCCAAATCTTCTGCAAACATAACATCTTACATTCATTCTGCAATTTTCTAAATTATGACCAACTTTGTTGCACTTGGAACATTGACCGGTGGGTGCATTAATGTTTTGATTTTTTCTAGATCTACACAGATTTTCTCTATGACCAAACTTGTTATAGTTAAAGTATTTCCCATTAAATTTGTAATCGTTAGGTTGTCTTACCGGTTTATTGTGATCATTATTGTTTGTAGTACCAGAACTTTCACCAAATTCAAATCCAAGTCCATTTGTATCTCCATTAGGTTTCTGACTTTTCAGCATATCATCAAGATCTTCTGAATTTTTCTTGAATTTCTCTTTGTGTTGATTTTTAGTAGCCAACTCATTTTCCAAAATTCCCATTTGTCTCATAAGTTCAGTTTTATCATGTTGCATGTGAATCAGATTTGTATTTAACATGTCATTTTCATGACCGAGTCTTATATTTTCATTTCCAACATCATTGAGTCTCCTAGTCAAGTCATCTTCATTCTTCTTCACATCTTCAATGTCTTTACAAAATCTCATAGTCATATCTTGCATTTCATTCCTCATAGTAAGGTTTTCTTGTCTCATCTTGTTCACAAGTTCATTAAGAGTTTCCTTTTCATCATTATCATTCTACATCTTCTCATGAAGTTCTTTTCTTTTATTTCTAGAAATAGTAAGATTCTCCTGAAGTCCTTGAATGAATTCATGTGCAGTCCTTAGATCATCTTCAAGTTTGATATTCTTCAACTTCTCTGAATCATATTCTACAAGAGCTTCTTCCAATTCCTTTCTTAGGTTCTCCATCTATATCGGTGTCAGAATCTTCATCAAGCTATTAGGCTTTTGAAAATATAGGACCAAGCTTTGATACCAATTGTTAGGATTAATGATAGTCCCAAAGATATGGAGAGGGGGGGTAAATCAGTATCTAACCAGTAAATAGAATATTTAACCTTATTAAGTATTTTGCATTCCAAAATAGCATACCGGTAAATAAGAATTAATGCAATAAATAGGAACAATAAAGACATCATAGAAAACACACCATAACACAAGATGTTTAATGAGGAAACCCAGTGTGGGAAAAAACTCAGTGGGATTTGTGACGCACAATATTCACCCACTGGCCAATGAATAAATATTACTTACAATGAGGGGCCTATACATGTAGGAAGGCCAATTGCATAGAGCTCACTACTCAAGTTACAAGATAGAAGTCTCGTTGACTTACAAAATGGATTATGAAAATCCAATACAATGTACTATTTCAAATCAACATCAACTATGCCAGGTTCAATACCGGTTTAAGCTAATACTATAACCAAAAACCTTTGTTGTCACTTATATCACCTTATACATAATTTGCAACTTATTTATTATATCTTACAATGACCTATAAGATCTCACACATATATATGAGTCTTTTACAATATGCCTTGTTGGCTTTACAAAAGATAATTACAATTAAATACAATAAACAAAAGTTTATTCCTTGTCGGCTGGAGTGTCGGTATGCATTGTAGCCACTACTGGTGAAGTGTCTGTTGGTGTATACAGATGTCTATGCTAGTGCTGGTGCCTGTTAGTGGTTTTACCAAATGAATACTAGGTGGTTGCCAAAAGGTTGCTAGTAGGTTGCCATCAATGACAACACCATCACTTCTCATTAGAGTGTAGAATGCCAACATACCCACAGTCAGATAATACTTCTACACTAAGTATGTGAATTACAATGAAGGGGCCTGCACTTGCAAGAAGGCCAACAACCTAGAGCACACTTCTCATCATAAAACGAGTCTCACTGACTACATACAAATCCAAACTACAATCCAGAAAAGTGTTGAACTGCAAAAGATAACATCTCCTATGCCTGATTATGGTTTCAATTAAGCTTAATACCAAAGGACTAAATCCTCTTACAAACCCAATTTGTATGAATAATGATGAACAACAAATACCCTAACTGGTACTGAGAGGTGGGGGGTGAATTAGTACATACAAAAACTTCTCTGCAACTTATCAAGTTAAAACAATGCTATCTGGTTGTCTTCATTACTGAACTTAACCATGACAATACTGGTTAAACATAGTAAGACTTCATACAACATAAACTAGCAAAACTGAATGCTTCTAGTATCATTCAATACTTGATAAATACTTCACCCATAAACATATACATGTGGTATATCAGCAATACCATAACCATTAGCTCTGTATGCATAATCACTCAAACAAAGAATACTTAACCATCACATTAAAAATGCACAACTCATGACACATTTTTTCACGTGGAAACCCAAATGGGAAAAACCACGGTGGGGATGAATACCGACAAGCTTGTTTTGAACTCTTTTAAAGCTCACTCTGTTAGGAGCCTAGTCCGGTTAAAGACTTTACAATAAGGTTCTGCTAGGAACCGATCTTATTAAAGACCACTTGGTTAAGGGATGGCTATATACCCTATTAAAGGTTGAAACCATGTTAAAGGTTACCTTGCTAGAGGATTTAAAGAACTCAATGAACTTGAGTCACCTGGTTAGAGGATTTACAATAAGCTTGTTAGAGCTACTTGACAAAGGGATTTTCCTTCTATTGAAATGATTCGAAGACAACAAGTAAAACTCTGATCTGATAACAACACTATATGCTAAGGCAAATCCTTTTTAGTTCCTCTACTCTGCAATCACACTCTACAATTTTTAGGCACTGGTCTCACAAGTATCTCATCACATAGATACATACACAACTTTTACCAACAACTCACAATAACAAACATCATGGACCTTATAGACAACAATTAGGTCAGTAACATAAACCCTAAACCCTAAGTATCTTAGTTTTACAATTACAAGCGGTCCAATCTTGACCATCCAAACACATTACATAGAATAAAATAATCTCAAACATATCACAAGTAATTCTACATCGTCCATTTTCCACTACACATAGAAATTAGTAACCCATCATGCTTTCTTCTCATATTGCTAAGAAGAATGATCATTCCTGTGGTAGACATTTAATGCAGTCGATCTTCACATGGAAGATCCTCAAGGAAATCCTTCACATGCACAAACTTGACATGGCATCTTGATCTCTTCCTCATCTCTTAGCTAACTCATCACAAAATATCACCGGTTGCATCCCACAAGCTGGATTGCCAAACCGGAAACCCTAGAGCTAAGACTACCAACTGATAGTTGCACTTAGTAAAACTGTGACACCAGTTCACTACATCTCTTCATACCGGTTCACCAATTTCTTCCAATCTTCATACCGGTTTACTTGCACTTATTAACATCAATGACAACATACATTATCATCATATCATCATACCGATTCATCAAATGCCAACAATCCTCCCCTTTGGCATTGATGGCAATACTTAGTGTGTATTGCAACAAAAAACATCATAGACTAATGCATCTAAAATATCTTCATGAGATATCATACACTAGATATCTTCTCCCCTATCACACATCTTCTCCCCCTTTGACAACAATGCCAAAGTGGAGGCACAAGCTGCCATACTCCACTATGTTTCTCCCCCTATGGAGTAGCATCCCTCAACACATCAATCCTGAAAGATTTGACACTGTTATACCCAATTGATGTGGAGCACACATCTTTAGTTTACTTCATGAAGGGGTAAAACCCTTAATTCACCTCTCAAATAGGTAAATGTAGTCTTTGGTAAGGGCTTAGTGAATATGTCTATTAATTGCTCCTTACTGGAAACATGTTGTAATACAACCTCTATGTTTTGATCCTTCTCTCTCAAGAAGTGATACTTGAGCTCAATGTGCTTAGTTCTGGCATACAATACCAGATTCTTGGAAATATTGATTGCACTAGTATTGTCACAAAATATACTCACCGGTTCAGATATAGGTACTTTAAAACCATACAATACATGTTTCATCTAGATTTCCTGAATGTTGTTCATAAATGTTACCACATACTCTACTTCAACTATAGATTGAGAAGTACAACTTTGCTTCTTACTCATCCATGAGACTAGTCTTCCACCAAGAAAGAATGCTCCACCGGTTGTGCTTTTCCAATTGTCCACATTAACTCCCCAATCTACATTAGTAAATACCTTGAGATTAAAATCACCATTGTATGGATACCACAATCCATAATCAACAGTCCCTTTTAGATATCTAAGAATCCTTTTGACTACTACCAAGTGGGATTCTCTATGACTTTTCTGAAAATGAGCTATTATGCCCACTACATGAGCAATATCTAGTCTATTGTGCACCACATAGTGCAACTTACCAATAATTGACCGGTACTCCTTCTCATTCACCAATGTTGAATCATCTTCCTTAGTTAGTTTATAGCCAGTCACCATTGGTGTACCAACCGGTTTGCTCTCCTCCATGCTAAAGGTCTTCAATACCTCTTTGAAATACTTGGAATAGGTAATAAAGATACCCTCTTTCATTTGTTGAATCTGTAAACCAATGAAGAACTTTATCTCTCCAATCATAGACATCTCAAACTCTTTCTTCATTTCATCTGCAAAAGCATGACTCATTTCATCATCTCCTCCAAATATTATGTCATCTACAAATACTTCACAGATCAGAATCTGATCACCTTCAAATTTCAAGTAGATGTTGCTATCCTCACTTGTTCTCTAAAATCCTATTTTCACAAGATGAGAGTGTAACTATTCATACCATACTCTTGGTTCTTGTTTCAATCCACACAGGGCTTTGTGTAATCTGCACACCATGTTATTATCTTCTGATAAGGCAAACCCATCTGGTTGCTCAATATACACTTCCTCTTCTAGGATTCCATTCAAGAACATAGACTTCACATCAATCTAGTATACCTTAAATCCCTTGAATGCTGCAAATGCAAGTAGCATTCAGACACCTTCCAATCTAGCCATAGGAGCAAAGGTTTATCCATAGTCTTCTCCCTCTTCTTGAGCATATCCCTTGCATACAAGTCTTGCCTTGTTCCTCATAATTGTGCCTTCTTCATTTAGCTTATTCTTGAAGACCCATTTGGTACCTATGACATTCTTATGTTTTGGTCTGGGTACCAAGGACCATGTTGCATTCTTTTCTATCTGGTCTAGCTCCTCTTCCATTGCCTTAATCTAGTCTTCATCTGTAAGTGCTTCTCTGGAAGTCTTGGGCTCCAATTTAGAAATCATGCAAGAGTTTTCTTTCACTTTTCTTCTTGTGAGTATCCCTGCATCTTTATCTCCTATGATCTGCTTCAGATCATGATGTAGTTTCACATATCTAGGAATGACTCTAGCTGGTTCTGCTAGCTTTTCCTCTTCTTCTTCACTTACTTCTTCTTCTTCACCTACTATAGCTTCTACCAATATAGGAACATTCAGATCTTTACTTTTTCTTTCTTAATCAGTTCCCAAAAGGCTATACTCGGTTCATCTTCCACTTCCTTGTTGTAGGTTTTCTCAAGTTCCTCAAAGGATTCATCAACCCTGACATTGATACTCTCAACAATTTTTTGTGTTCTATTATTGTAGCATTTGAGAGCTTTGCTCTTAGTGGAATATCCCAAAAATATTCCTTCATCACATTTAACATCAAACTTTCTCAGATGCTCACCTCTCTTGATGTAAAACTTACTACCAAATACTTTAAAATAACTCATAGTGGGAGTCTTCCTAGTCCAATACTCATAAGGGGTTTTAACTCTACCTTTCTTAATGAGTACCCAATTCATAATATAGACTGCAGTGCTCACTGCTTCTCTCCAAAAAGTGTGAGAAACCTTTCCTTGGATCAACATTGTTTTGGTTGCTTCAACTACAGTCCTGTTATTCCTTTCTGCTATGCCATTTTGTTGAGGTGTCCTTATGGCAGACAACTGCCTCTTGATACCGCTATCTTCATAGTACTTGTTGAATTCATCAGAAGTGAATTAACCTCCTTGATTAGTTCTTAGGCATTTTATCTTTTGACCACTTTCCTTCTCTACTAATGCTCTAAAGGCTTTGAACTTTTCAAACACCTCAGACTTGTCTTTCAAGAATGTGACCCACATCATTCTTGAGTAGTCATCAGTAAGAATCATGAAATACCTATCTCCCTGAATACTTATAGTTTTCATAGGACCACACAAATCAGTATGCACAAGATCAAGTTTTCTGCTGAAAAAGACTTACCTTTGAAGGTTGAGGAAGACATCTTTCCAAGTTGACATTCTCTACACAAAGAATTCTTCGGTTTGTTTAGAAAAGGCAATCCTCTTACTTCCTTGATCTTACTAGCCTTTACAATATTATCAAAGTTCATATGACAAAGCCTCCTATGCCATATCTAACTATCATCAAACTTCACCATCAGACATCGACTTATCTTGGCATTCAACTGAAATAAGTTTCCTTTGGTCTACTTACTGGTGGCAATAAGTTCACCACTTTTTCCAATTATACTGCATACTCCACCTTTGAACTCCAGAATGAGTCCTTTATCATTTAGTTGAAAAACACTCAATAGGTTATGGTTAAGACCTTCTACCTAGTAGACATCATATGCACTTCTCTTTCCATTTAGTGAGATGGATCCTTTTCCTTTTACCAAGCATGGTGCATCATTGCCAAATCTAACAACACCTCCATCATAGTCTTCTAGAGACAAAAATTTTCTCTAATCACCAGTCATGTGGTGAGAACAACCGCTATCAATAATCCACTCATTAGAGTTGTTAATACGAGAGACAAGTGCTTTCTTGTCAGACACTTATTCCTTTATAACTACAAACACTATGTCCTAATCCTCTTCATCCTCGGATTCTTCATCAGTAACACCTTCATCAACTGCAACAAGACAATTTATTCTATTTCCTCCTTTATACTTTCTAAACTTCTCTAGTTTATCCTTATTGTCATTGTTAGGATAGTTAACAACTATATGTCATATCTTATTGCATTAAAAATATTTTAAAAGAAGCTTACCTCTGTACTTTCCAGTGTCTTTTGGAAGTCTCTTGGCAAGAAGAGCTTCAAACTCCATCGAAATCTCTTCATCATCCATACCTCTTCTTTGCATGGATTCATAACTAGTACTTCTTTTCCTTTTCTAGTTGGTGCAAAAAATGCTCTAAAAGCTGACTCAGTCTTCTGAACACCGCCATCATAGCTATTCAACTCATATGTAGTCAAATTTGCAATGATAGAGTCTAAGGATACCTTGGTTTTATCAATAGACCTTAGTTCCTGAATAGAAGCAACTCTGATTGCATAGACCGGTAACATTGATCTCAAAACTTTGCTGACAATGGTGGCATCATCAATTTTTCTACCAGTGCTCTTGATATCTCCAACAATAGTCTTGATCCTTATGCCATATTGTTGAATGGTCTCACCTTCAACCATCCTCATGTCTTCAAATTTACCTCTAAGGCTTTCTTGCTTAGCTTGCTAGACATGCTCATCACTACCATAAATAGTTTCCAATGTGTCCCATACTTCCTTAGGAGTGTCCTTATGTTATACATCAATGAACTCAATATTGGACAAACTGCTAATACGGGCTTCCATGACTCGCCCATTTTCTTGAATCTCTGTTTTCTGATCATTGGTTAAAGTGCCAGTGGGGATTACATAGGCATTCTCAACATAGCTCTAGTGTTGAGCACCGAAACTCTTGGTATAGATCTTCATTCTATCCTTCCATATTTTGAAGTTATCTCTATTGAACTTAGGACCTTCCCTCTTAATCATTAAGGCATGATCTTTTACCTCAAGTGGTTAAGCTTATATCAGCAAGGACATAGAGTTTCTCTAATACCAATTTATGAATAATGATGAACAACAAATATGCTAACTGGTACTAAGAGTGGGGAGTGAATTGGTATATACAAAAAATTCTCTACAACTTATCAAGTTAAAACAATGCTAACCGATTGTCTTCATTACTGAACTTAACCATGGCAATATCGGTTAAACACAGTAAGACTTCAAACAACATAAACTAGTAAAAATGAATGCTTCCAGTATCATTTAATACTTGATAACTACTTCACCCATAAACATATACATGTGGTATATAAGCAATACCATAACCATTAGCTCTGCATGCATAATCACTCAAACAAATAATACTTAACCATTACATGAAAAATGCACAACTCATGACATAGATTTTTTCACGTGGAAACCCAAATGGAAAAAAATATGATGGGGATGAATACCCACAAGCTTGTTTTTAACTCTTTTGAAGCTCACTCTATTAGGAGCCTAGTCCGATTAAATACTTTACAATAAGGTTCTGCTAGGAACCGATCGTGTTAAAGATCACCCGGTTAAGGGATGTCTATATACCCTGTTAAATGTTACCTTGCTAGAGGATTTAAAGAACTCAATGAACTTGAGGCACCTAATTAGAGGATTTACAATAAGCCTATTAAAGCTAACCGACAAAGGGATTTTCCTTCTATTGAAATGGTTAGAAGACAATAGGTAAAACTCTTATATGATAACAATACTATATGCTAAGGCAGATCCTTTCCAGTTCCTCTACTCTACAATCACACTCTGTAGTTTTCACTCACTGGTCTAGCAAGTATCTCATCACTTAGATACATACACAACTTTTTCCAACAACTCACAATAACAAACATCATCGCCCTTACTGACAACAATTAGGTCGGTAACATAAACCCTAAACCCTAAGCATCTTAGGTTTACAATTATAAGCGGTCCAATCCTGACCATCCAAACACATTACATAGAATGAAATAATCTCAAATAGATCACAAGTCATTCTACATTGTCCATTTTCCACTGCACATAGAAATCAGTAACCCATCACACTTTCTTCTCCTATTGCTAAGAAGAATGATCATTGTTGAGGTAGACATTTAATGCAGTTGATCTTCACATGCAATATCCCCAAGGAAATTCTTCATGTGCACAAACTTGATGTGACATCTCGATCTCTTCCTCATCTCTTAGCTAACTCATCACAAAATGTCACCGGTTGCATCGCACAAGATGGATTGCCAAACTAGAAACCCTAGAGTTGAGACTACTAACTGGTAGTTGCACTTAGGGAAACCCTGACACTGGTTCACTACATCTCTTCATACCGGTTCACCAATTTCTTCCAATCTTCATACCGATTTACTTGCACTTATTAACATTAATGACAACATACATTATCATCATATCATCATACCAATTCATCAAATGCCAACAATTTGATCTCGAGTGATCGACCAACTTATCTGCCTGAATGATATTACATTATTCACACATTACATTCCTTGACCATGACCTTTTACATTAACCATGATGATCTACAATGAGATCTTACATCATATTTATACAAACCCTCAACAATAAACAATCAGGTTGGCCACTAGACAATAAACCAATTACATAATTACAAACCATGTTGGTCTTAGACTAAAATAAATAATATCCAACACATAAGACATCTTGGAAATACAACAATAGGTCCTATCCACATATTACACTAATGTTAGTCCATAACCTAGATCAACCGGGACCAAGTATAGGTCCACATGCTTAAGAAATGATCTCCAAACGCCAAGTCTCAAACACTATCACCAACAACATCCTAAAACTCCATCAAAAGATGCACCAACACCAATTATGTAATGAATCAAAGATCTCCACCAAAATCTATGCCGATGAAACCCTTGCCGGAACCAGAAACCAATCTTCATAGCAAGCACGATAGCATCCAATCACCAGACCAAAACCAACTGACCAAATATGAGTATAAGCATTATGAACAAGTCAATTCCATCACTAGATTATACCAGAGTCAACCAGATCATGCCGGATCTAAGTTGAGCAAAAACCACTCAACCTATAGAGACTAGAAGGGTGCCAATAAAGCATCAAAATAGATAGTGTTGACATCAATGACAAAACATCAATGCAACACAATCAATTCCACCAAATGTCCAACAATCTCTCCCTTTGGCATTGATGGCAACACTAGATGTGAAAAACATCTAAGTACCAAGAAATGCCAAACAAATCTACCCCTCTAGAAGATAACCAACAATGTCTCTCCGCCTTTGAATAATATCTCTGTAAATTTTTGAGTTTCTTTCTTCATATCGCTATCTCTCGCCCTTTGACATCAATACCAGAAATTTGAAAGAAATATCAAAGCAAAAGCATCATCCTTTGAATCTCAAAGCTAACTACTCCCCCTGAGCAGTAGCATCCCACATCAGTGCCAGAATGAATGGTATCTCTAATAATGTATACCGGACTAATGTCAAACCACATCAATCAAGTCTTTTCCGGATGGGTAGAAACCCCCAATCTGTCTCTCAAGAACTCAAATGATTCCGTGGATAAAGGTTTAGTGAAAATATCTGCAATCTATTCTTTAGTGTTCACATAAACTAGTTTAACTTCATTTTCTTCCACCTTCTCCTTCAAAAAGTTATACTTGATAGATATGTGCTTTGTCTTAGAATGAAATATCAGATTCTTTCATATATCAATAGTAGCATAGTTATCATAGTGAATAACTAGCATTGCATCACAATCCACCTTTATATCCTTCAACATTTGCTTCATCCATAAAATTTTTGTACAATTAGTAGCAACAACAACATACCCAACTTCAGAAATAGATAAAGAAGTACATGATTGTTTCTTGCTGATCCATGAAACCAACTTCTTTCCAAGAAAGAAATCTCCACCGAAAGTAATTTTTTGATCATCAACATCTCCAACCCAATCAGCATATGTATATGCACATAAAGTAAAGTTATCATTCTTAGGGTACCATAAGCCATATTCTGATGTACCTTGCAAGTATTTAAAACTTTTCACTGTTATCTCATGATTTTCTCTAGGATTACTCTAAAATATTGGAACAATATAAACAACTTTCAAAATGTCAGGGCTATTCTGAGTCAAATAAAGTAGTCCTCCAATCATAGATTTGTATCTTGTAGGATTTATAGTGCAGAAACATCTTTCCTTATCAATTTCTTACTGTAGCTAGGAAATCGGAAATCATCAAAGCAATAGACAAATTGGTCAAGCTCAATCATGAAAGCTAAATGCAATGATAACAATCCTAATTACATTCAATAATCCTAATTACATTCAATAGAGACATGAAAGCAAAACATTCAAGATTGAAAACTAAGCAAACCAAATGCAGATTTGAATGTCTCCTTCATGTGGCTCCATTGTCCTTCTTTCTCCTTCAAATAGCTTTGTTTGTGGATCTCACCTACTAGTGCATAAGCATGATGTGAAAGCAAGTAGACAAGATAGTAGGGCAAGAATACTCGAAGCAGGATTGATTCGACCAGGGATCAGGGATCTTGATTGAAGAAATTCATCCAATTTATAGACAAATTGGAGAAAAGACAAGATTAGCATGAAGAGATTCGAATGGAAATTCAAATCAAGAATGAAAATTATGACAAATTATGACAAATTTGCACTTTCTATGCAAGATTGATTGATTGATAATTTTGACAAAATTATGACAAATTTCTATGTCAAAATTGATTGATTGTCAATTATGACAAATTATGACAAATTAAAATGTCATTCCCATGAAATTAGGAGGAAAATAGAAGAGAATTGAAAAATAGATGAAATAGAAATTAGGAAATTAGCAAATTAGAAATTTGGAATTAGAAAATGATGAAAATTAGGAAATTAGGTAAATTAATTAATAATTTGTCATTTATTAATTAATTCACAAAAAGAGGAATAATCAGTTAGCCAATTAAATAAACATTTAATTGTGACATGAAGACTTAGGATAAATAAATAATTTATTAATCCTAGAGGGAGAAATGACAAACAAGGTTAAATGAATAAAATCATGAAACCCTAAAAGATGAATTAGAAATGCAAGGATGACAATTAGGTCCTGACAAAAGATAATTGATGTCGATCCGATTTGATCATGATTCTGATTAACAAAGGACCAATGCTGATAAATGATTTGATTGATAAATGCGCCAATTGACAAGGAACAATGACTAATTGATCCAAATTGACATGATTGAGAAAGACGACGATCAATGACAAATCGATCGCAAAATGACGAAATTGACAAGAGGACAAGGATCGATGACAAAATAGATTGCAAAATGACAAGATTGAAAATGACCATGATCGATGAAAAAATCTATCACATGACGATAAGATTGAAAAGTGGACAACGATCGATGACAAATTGATCACAAAATGACAAGATTGAAAATGACAATGATCGATGACAAATTGATCGCAAGATGACAGGATTGAAAATGACAACGATCGATGACAAATCGATCGCAAGATGACAAGATTGATAAGAGGACAAAACCCTAATTAGGATTGATGATGTCCAAAATGATGACAAATGAGCACACACATTGATGTAACAGGATAAGATCGATCAAAATCATGATTGGAGATTGTTGTCGACAAGACCAAATTCGAAAGCGAGATAAATGAAGAATGCAGAAGAAGGACTCGATGCTCGCAAATGATAAAGACCAAGTGCACAACATAGAAGAAATGTTAATGCGACGCAAAAACCCTAAAATAAGGCAATGCGCAAATGTTGAAGTATGACTCCGCAAGCGTTGACCATTTTTAGACATCTACATTTTGGCCCTCTTTGAGACAATGCAAGTTTAAGCATTGTTTCAAAGAACAATACTGAAAATGCCCCAGACAACTAACAATGACATATGCATGCCCCCTTGAGGAATTGGCTGGAAACATGCAGAAAAGAGGCCAATTGATCGATAAGAATGATAGAAAATGATAGGATCGAACAGAATGACAATCAGAGATCGGATACACAAAGGAAAAGCAATTGATGGTGCAAAAGACCATGACCAACATAAGATGGAGAGAGTGCACGTCCATCTATGCACTGACAAAGATCTATAAATGAGACAAAGAGAGTGAAAATTGCTCATTTGCAGTAGCCAAAGAAGAGGATTCATTGCTCTGGAAAAGGACACTTGCAGAGAGATGGTGAACATTCCAATGGCAGATCACCTTGGAGAACGTGTACACACCTATGGACGACCGAATGATGTGGGAGCAGCGGTATGTATCTCAAAAACCCATATTGTCAATTTGATGAATTTGACTTGCTTGTGGGACATTGCGGGGCCCATAGAGAATGCAGAAACTGACTTTTGCGCCTATGTGAGCACATTCTGCGCTTGTGTAGGGTCTTATGTGCTTGTGTAGGGTACACAGGTGCAGTTTGTTGCTACACAGGTGCAGGACTTAGCACACAGGCACAGTTGTGCTTTGGCAACCCTAATTTGGTCAAAAATGGCATGCGAAGGGTCTAAAAAAGGGGGATAAGGGTAGGATAGGGAAAAAGAGATCAGAAACACCTTGATTTGGACATGAAACAAGGAAATGCAGCCCGTAAGAGCAAACCCTAAAATTGACAAAATGTGCCCCAATTGTGATGCAGAGTCGATAGTATCCATTGATCACACGGGAGAACCGACCTGACTACTTCATGTTATGACATAGACTCAGGAGCACAGACAAAGATACATTAGCAGGACTTGGGATATACTATATCACATTCATGCCTGAGATTAGGGCAAACATAGGACTGTTGACCGCATTGGCAGAGCGATGGCATTCAGAGACCTCCTCATTCCATCTGGCAACTGGAGAGGCGACTGTGACACTAGAGGATGTATGGCATATCCTCTGCATTTCGATTCATGGGGAGATGATAGAGTATGACCTAGTGATAGGGAGAGACACGTTGTGCAGATTATTTGAGTGTGATGCAGATGATCTGGATATTATAGAGAGGGAGATGGGCTAGGAGACAATGGCATCAGAGTATGATCGATGATATGTGGTGATAGCAGTGGTGATAGCATGCCTACTAGTAGGGGATAGACGAGGACATGGATTCCCTATTGGATGGGGAAGAGTGCTAGAGCGGATGGTGACAGAGGGGATGGTGTACGTATGGGGACCATGTGTACTAGCTATGCTATATTTTTAGTTGCATCAGATAGCATATCAAGGAGTTCAGACGTTGAGCTGTGGAGTCACACTGTTACAGGTATGGGCATTTGAGCACATAGCCATATGTCGACTAATTACAGAGAGATAGGTATTACCACACTGACCATATGTGTATTGCTATGGGGGAGCACTAAGATAGGGTCCGTTCGGATACATATTGTATTGGTGACATGAGCTAGACAGATTGAGAGAGTTCACATGGAGGCCATATCTTGATTGCCCTAGATGGTCAGATGATAGTGATGAGCTACCATATTGCAGATAGGAGAGATACCTGATTGGGTGACCAGTGAATTGCTAGAGAGTGATTGAGATGTACCTACCAGAGAGAGTCAGATGACAGTTTGGAGAGAGGTAGGATGTACCTAGGAGGACTGCACACTTTTCCCGGTCTCATAGAGAGGCGAGTCAGTGGGGGAGGATGATTCAGCCACACATAGCATATGCTGACTTCACATAGCTACAGTGGAGACAGTGGGATTGGAGATTTGATGTGGTGGATGCCGAGATGATAGAGGAGTATGAGCGATGGTTTGCACGATGATGGCCAGTGCCATTGACAGATCCTGATATTCCAGTACCTAGGAGACAGGAGGACTTCCCACTCGTTGGAGAGGAGGAGGGAGATGATGAGGATGAGGAGGATGAGGGTGGTGATAAGGATGAGGGGGATGATGAGGACGGAGATGATGATGAGGGGGATGACGAGGATGGAGATGATGAGGAGGGGGATTATGATTATGAGCTAGATTCAGGCGATCAGGAGTCATTGCAAGATATACCCATAGAGCTGTAGACAGCTAGCATAGAGGAGATGGAGATGTGCAGGGTTACCATAGAAAGTCAGCATGATCACATTGCGACATTAGAGAGACTGAATTCTATCTTGAGGATAGAGCAGGATCAGTTCAGGGCAGAGATAGCCAGACTTACAGTGGCTTGAGATACAACAATAGCTCAGGCACATCAAGAAGAACAGAGAGTCACTGAGTACATTGGGTCGATTAGGGATGCTAGTGCATGTGAGATGGCACAGATGTTGGTAGAGACCAGAGAGGAGATACACCATTGGAGGACACTATATGAGAGTGTAGTTCCACTAGAGCAAAGAGTAGCTTCATATCGAGCACAATCGAGGACAGAGAGCAGGGCACGCTCTCGGAGGTCATTGAGCAGCATGGGGGTGAGTGGACCTATGAGACCACCACAGCCAGGACTAGGAGGGACACCATCCGTGAGACATGGCAAGGATGAGGAGGATAGAGGGAGCACCTAGTGACAGAGGCACGTGCTCCTTTATGACAAAGACATATGTAGTGTGATATTATATAGTCAACCTGCGGGTCATACTTAGGACAGACAGTCCAATTTTGTACTCCGATATTATTGTGATATGTGATATGCATTGATATGATGGGATGCAATGTGTTATGACTTATAGTTATTTTCCATTTATGGATGGCTTATGCACTTTTTATTGTGGAACATGTATGGATATATTTTTATGTATTTTTGATGCATTTATAATATGAAATGGATAAAATGCTTGATGTGATACTTGATGTGATGTTTGATATAATGCCAATGTACTAACCAATGAATGCAAGATGCAACATATGTGTTTGGAGATCGGAGCACTAGACCGGACTGACTATCCGAACTGATGGAAGAAATGTTAGTAAAAAGAAATGAGACAGAGGACTGTTAGAGGCAAAGAAAAACTTGCTTTCACTAATGCACTTTGTAGGTGAGAACCTTTATTTTAATGTAGCAAAATGGATGCGTAGCATCATGGCATTGAAGGCCAAAGCTGAAATGCAATCCTTTTTGCAAAAGACAGACACATCACAGACAAACAACAATCACAACAAAAAAAGGACCATGAACCATCCCGGTCACTCTAAATCACTCAGTGACATCATTGAGTAACATAGGAACATGATTAAAGATAAATCAATAAATGATAAGACTCGCTAATTTCAACAAGTCAAACAAACATCTTGATCTTTATTGTCAAAAGTTGAAAGTGCTGATAGGACGATCATGCTGTCTAGTTTCAGGACATGTGGCACCCCGTCCAAGATAGGACACAGTCTAGTTTTGAGTATACCACACCCTGTATAAGACCCATGATAGTAGTGACAAGGACAAATGATATTGGTGGTAACGTTCGATTGATATGACAATTATGATCAGTTTGAATGTCTGGTTTGATTGAAAAAGGTCATTTGTTTATGCATGATTTCATTAAAGCACAATGTGTGATTGTGTGTCATTGGAGGGATGCTCAGTGATCTGTCATATGCACAAAGGGGATTTTTTTTGTTTTGCTTTTCGAGTTTTTACAAATTTTTTTTCATGACTTTATTTGACTTTTTAGGGATCTTTTTTTAGGACATTATATGATTTTTAGAGATTTTTTCAAGACATTTTTCAATTTTTTATGATTTTTTAAGGACATTTTTCAAATTTTTTTGGATTTTTTCAAGACATTTTTCAATTTTTTATGATTTTTTCAAGACATTTTTCAATTTTTTTTGGATTTTTTCAGGACATTTTTCAATTTTTTTTGGATTTTTTCAGGACATTTTTCAATTTTTTATGATTTTTTCAGGACATTTTGCAATTTTTATGATTTTTTCAAGACATTTTTCAATTTTTTTTTGGATTTTTTCTGGACATTTTTCAATTTTTATGATTTTTTCAAGACATTTTAAATTCAAAAGTTCCAGTGATTGATCATGACAAGGGGAACACACCCAATGCACATCTGAAAGACATATATATAGACCGGGACTGAAACATATGTACAAGAAACCGAAGTATGCAAGACAATGATGTTGACCAATCACAGGCCTAGAACAGAACATTGGGTCAAGACAAAGATAGACATGATAAACCGACCAAGAGAAAGCATAGCTAGAGGTCATGACAGATGACAGAGCAATGATCTCGTTACACATGGCGCCTGATTGCTAGGTTTTCACCATGGTACTTGCCCAAAGCGCCTATTTGCCAGGTTTTCACTAGAGGGTGAATTATTTTTCTTTACTATTTTGCTCTTTTTCTCTTTTGTTTTTCACTTTTTTTTGTATTTTTTGTTTTTTTTATTTTTTTGTATTTTTTTTGCTTTTTTTATTTTTTTGTATTTTTTTGCTTTTTTGATTTTTTGTATTTTTTTGCTTTTTTTATTTTTTTGTATTTTTTCAGGATCATATTTGAAAAAGTAATAATAGAAAATTATGCCTAGTACTTGCAAAGATGCATGCTATTGATAGGATCAGACAAAGGTTCACCTTTTGGAGTGGCAAGCTGATATGCCCCCGAGCCATAGGCTACAATCACTATAAAAGGCCCAACCCAGTTAGGTTCAAACTTGCCTTTGATGACGTCAGTAGATTGTGCATTCTTGGGGTTTGCCTTTAAAACTAGATCTCCCACTTCGAAGTGTCAGGGTTGTCTAACATTTCTCATCTAACATCTCAAGCTGATGCAACTGAGAGACTCTGTGCGTCTCATCATCAATCAGATGTTGCAAGGAAACATGCAAAGAAGGAATCTCCACCTCCAAAGGTAAAATGGCTTTCGCACCATACACCAAGGAATAAGGTGTTGCGCCAGTAGGTGTTCGGATAGAAGTGCAATAAGCCCATAGTGCTGGATTCAACTATACATGCCAATCTCGACCAACATCATTGACAACCTTTTTCAGGATCTTGATAATGGTTTTATTTGATGCTTCGGCTTGACCATTACCCTGTGGATAGTATGGATTGGAGAAATGGTGTTGGATATGAAACTTTTCACAGAGTTCCTTGACATCTTTATTCTTGAAGGGACGACCATTATCTATGATTATGGCAAGGGGAACCCCATATCTGCATATGATATAATTCAATAAGAATTTTGAAATTTGGACACTAGTGATATAGGTCATGGGGATAGCCTCGATCCATTTTGTAAAATACTATGTGGCTGTAATGATGAACTTGTGTCCATTTGCAGATGTTGGGTGAATCTTGCCAATAAGATCCAATCTCCATTGAGAAAAGGGCCACGAAGATATGACAGAATGAAGCTCTTGGGCTAGTGCATGAATGTAATTTCCATGGATCTAGCATTTGTAGCACTTCTTAACAAAATCATGAACATCTTTTTCCAGAGTGGGCCAATAATACCCAACACAAATCAACTTTTTGGCTAAGCTCAGACCATTGAAATGGCCCCCACATATACCATCGTGAACCTCATGTAAAGCCATTTGTGCTTCATCAGAATCCAAACACTTGAGGAGGGTATGGTCAAAGGAACGATGGTAAAGGGTATCGGCAATGATGACATATTTGGCCGTCTGTCGGATGAAGGCTCGGTGTTGGTTAGCAGAAAGGTTATGTGGTAAGGTTTGGGATTTCAAATATTGATATACATCATTGTACCATAGGGAGTTAGGACCAACAAGAATGCGCATCACATCTGTTGTCGAAATGTCAAAAGAAGGGACAAGTAATTGTTCGACTAAAAATTCACATTTGTCCATATTGTGGGGCATATTTAACATGGAAGCAATCGTAGCCATCGCATCTGCTGACTTGTTTTGCATTCTTGGAACTTGACTGAAATGGATAGCCGTGAATTTTGTCTTGAAGAAATCTACCATATGCTTGTAGTGAATAAGCTTTTCATCTTTTGTTTCATAGTCATCATTCACTTGACGGATGACTAACTGAGAATCTCCATAGACTTGTAAATGTGTGATGTTCCAGTGGACCACTACTCGGAGCCCTATGACCAGTGCTTCATACTCTGCAATGTTATTGGTACAATGGAAAGTTATTCTGTAGGACTTGGGAATAGCATCACCTTAAGGGGTGACAAACAATATGCCTGCTCCGGACCTGAACTTGGTATGGGACACATCAAAGTATAACTTCCATTCATTAGAAGATGTAAGAGAAAAGACTGATTCATCTAGAAAATCTGTCAACATGGGATGATCATCATAAAGAGGAGCCTCTGCAAGTTGATCCACTATGACTTGTCCTTTTATTGCCTTTCACTCCATGTACTCAATATTAAATTCACTAAGGATCATAACCCACTTTGCCAGGTGACCCGTCAAAGCTACTCTACTAAGCAAGTATTTCAAGGGATCAATTTTTGCAACCAGCAATGTTTGGTGATTTAACATATAGTGTCAGAGTTTCTGTGTTGCAAAGACCACAGCTAAGCATGCCTGTTTAATAGTTGAATAATTTAGCTCATAGCCTACTAGTGTCCAACTAATATAATAAATAGCTCACTCTTTGTCATTCTCATCCTATTGGGCCAAGAGAACTCCTAGTGCCATTTCAGTTGCAGAAATATACAATATAAATGGCTTTCCTTCTATAGTAGGCATTAGAATAGGTGGAGACAGCAAATAGTCCTTAAGAGCTTGAAAGGCTGATTGACATTGCCCAGTCCATTTAAAAGTGACTCCTTTATGCAATAGATGCTGGAATGGATGACATTTGTCTACCAACTGAGCTAGAAATTGGTGGATTGATTGGAGCTTTCCTTGCAGACTTCTTAATTGCTGGAGATTGGAAGGAGGAGGCATATCCATTATTTCTTTAACCTTGGTAGGGTCAACTTCAATGCCTCTATGAGAAACAATGTATCCTAGTAATTTGCCAACTGTGACACCAAAGACACACTTCTTTGGATTGAGTTTTAGCTTGTAGGTCTCCATTCGATCAAAGATTGGGCCCAAGATGGCTAAATGACTATCTCTTGTGACAGATTTTCATAAAAAGTCATCAACATAGTCCTCATCAAAGTATGCATGAAATCATGAAAAATTGTCGTCATCGCTCTTTGATATGTTGCACCTGCATTTTTAAGACCAAAAGGCATCACATTCCAGTAGTAAGTACCCCAAGCATAGGTGAATGTAGTCTTATGTTGGTCTTCAGGAGCAATGCAAATTTGGTTATAGCCAAAGAAACCATCCATCAATGAGAGCATCTCATATCCAGCAGTCATGTCAACTATGATGTCTATGTTTGGCAGTGGAAAATCATCTTTAGGGCATGCTTTATTGAGATCCCTAAAATTTGTATAGATTCTGATGCCCCCAGTTACTTTGCTAACTAGTACTAAATTTGAAATCCAGTCTGCATAATCAATGGGTCTAACGAAGCCCACATCTAGTAATTTTTTTAGTTCCACCTTGACCAAAAGAGCTACCTGGCAATACATCTTTCTAAGTTTCTATTTGATAGGCTTGGCATCTGCTTTTAATGGCAAGTGATGAAGGACTAATTCTGGATCAAGGCCAGGCATATCTGCATAGGACCATGCAAAGCTGATCTTCTTCTCAAGAAAGAAATTGACAAAATCTATCTTTTCCTATTTTGATAGAGAAGCAGTGAAATGAATGACCTTAGGGTTGTCAGGTGTACCCAAATTGATTTCTTCAGTCATTTCCACAAGCAATGTTGATTTATCCTGACTTGATAGGGGTATGTCCACTCTTCCACGTTTGGGTGCCTCAGAGAGGTTTTCACCCATAGTACATCTTTCATTTTTAGTTTTGTATGATCAGAGAGTGCCTTACGGTTTTCACTCAAAGACCTATTGTTTTGATTTTTTACTTTTTCTTTTCTTTTTTCATTTTGATGACTAGATGATGGAGTTGACTCCCCAAAATATGTTGCGGAATCTAGATCAATAGCAAATCCTGCCTTATGATCACCTTTCGGTATGCCTTCCTGTAGTCCAAGGAATTCTGCAATTGCTTCATCATTTTGAAAACAATCCAATGTGAGTGGTTCTTGTTGGTCATGTTGGATAAGCTGGGGATAGACGAGGGGCATGTCATCATCAGTTTTAAGGAGAGGGAGGACTGAAATGGTAAAGATGTAAACATCCATGGTATCACTATCTGAACTGCTTGTATCTGATTCGGAGCTTGGGTCCCAGAATGACTCTATCCAAGCATTAGGACATGTTTTGGGAAGGGGAGTTATTTCATGTTTGTCTTCCATAGGCAAATCATCAGGGTCAAGGAAAACATTGTCAAGGGCATAGGAGCTAGAAGAAAAAGAACTCCACTCCCATTCATTGGAATTAGTTTCGGGCCAGGTATCTTCAGGTGTTATTTCATCATCAGAGTCACGCCCTTTTCCACACGTGGTCACTTTGGTAGATGAGGATCCAATTCGCAATGGTACAAAACCTAACCCTAAAGTTGGAGGTCGCATCTTGGGTATAACAGGTTCTAGCCTTCCCTTCTTGTCTAGGCCTAAGCCACTACAGCCATCATATCCTTTCTTTTGCAGCATAGTAAATCCTTTGTTGTACCATTCCACCGGCAACCTAATAGGTGGGGTCTCATTTGGATCCTTATAAAGCCAATCTATGACATCATCATCTAAAGTTTCTTTGTCAAGTTCACCCCATCTTGTAAATGTAGTGGGAGGCTGATATTGAATAACTACTTTAGGTTCCTTTTGCAACAAATGTGGTTTGCCATATGATTTTAGAGATATTGGTAAATTCTTGATGAGGAATGTTTGATCTCTTGAATATTCTCTGCATCCTTGGTCTTGTATCTTCAATTTTCCTTTGACAACATCTAACAATTCATTAGGATCCACATAACTATGTGAGTGGGCCTCTTTATTGACTGGGACTTGCTACTAAGGGGAATCCTTTAGAGTAGCACAAAATTGAAATGGATTAGGATCTCCTAGAATTGTTATCTCAGTTCCATTATAAGGATATTTTAAACATTGATGATAGGTGGATGGAACTGCTTTCATTGCATGGATCCATGGATGGCCAAGAATCATATTGTAAGGGAGATCAAGGTCTAAGACCTACAAGAAAGTGTTTTCTATCACTGGACTGACTCTGATAGGTAATGTAGTTATCCTTGTAGATAGGAAATGTGGAAATCATCAAAGAAAATAGATATATTAGTCTAGTTCAATCACGAAAACTCAATTGCAATGACCAATCCTAAAAAACACTCAATAAAGACATGAAAACAAGACATCAATTCAAATGAAAACCATTGCAAACTTGAATGTCTCCTTCATGTGGCTCCATTGTCCTTCTTTCTCCTTCAAATGGCTTTGTTTGTGGATCTCACCTACTAGTGCATAAGCATGATGTGAAAGCAAGTAGACAAGATGATAGTGCAAGAATACTCGAAGTGTGATTGATTCGACCAGGGACTTTGATTGAAGAAATTCATCCAATTTATAGATAAATCAGAGAAAAGACCAAATTAGCATGACATTGATATTAGAGGCAATTGATTTCAAAAATGGCACAATTGAGTGGAAAGAAGAAGGTTATGACACCTTCTATGTCATGAATTATGACATATTTCCAATGCAAAGGTTAGAGGACTAGAAGCTTATGACATCTTGCTATGCCAAAAGTATGACGCATGAGAAATTCATGCTTCCACGAAAGCACAAAAATAGGGAGAAACTAGAGAGAAATTAATTAGGTGGAAATTGAAATTGACAAATTAGAAAATAGGTGGAAATTAGAAAATTAGAAATGATGTGGAAATTAGAAAATTAGGTGAATTAGAAAATGAGGAAATTAGGAAATTAGAAATGATGTGGAAATTAGGAATTAGGTGAATTAATTAACAATTTTTCATTCATCAATTAATTCAAACAAAAATAGGGAATTAATTAGCCAATTAAATAAATATTTAATTGTGACAAGAAGACTTAGGATAAATAAATAAATTATTTAACCTAGAGGGAAAATGCCAAACAAGATTAAATGAATAAATCATGAAACCCTAGAAGATGAATTAGAAATGTAAGGATGACAATTAGGTCAAATCGATCGCAAAATGACAAAAACAACAATGATTGATGACAAAATAGATTGCAAAAATGACAAGATTGAAAATGACCACGATCAATGACAAATCGATCACAAGATGACAAGATTGAAAATGACAATGATCGATGACAAATCGATCGCAAAATGACAAGATTGATAAGAGAACAATGATTGATAACAAATCGATCGCACGATGATAAGATTGAAAATGACAACGATCGATGACAAAACGATCGCAAAAACAACAGGATTGAAAAGAGGACAAAACCCTAATTAGGATTGACGATGTCCAAAATGATAACAAACGAACATGCACATTGATGCGACAGGATAAGATTGACCAAAATCATGACTGAAGATGATTGTCGACAAGACCAAATTTGAAAGTGAGACGAATGAAGAATGCAGAAGGACTCGATGCTCACAAATGATAAAAACCAAGTGCGTGACATAGTGGAAATGTTAATGCGACGCAAAAACCCTAAAATAAGGCAATGCACAAATGTTAAAGTATGACTCCGCAAGCGTTGACCATTTTTAGACGTCTACAATCCCTTTAGATGGGCGCTCAGCATCATCATATGCTTTGATTGTTATTCTTCTGGAAGCATCAATGTCATTTTTTGTATAACCAAGGCGAATGACCACTCTCAAGGTACAAATATTAAGACCCGCTCCGCCATCTATCAAGACTCATCAGATTTTGCAATTATGGACAAAGACTTCAAGATGTAAAGGATCACTATGAGGGAGCTTATTAGGTGAAATATCATTATCAGAAAATGCAACATTTTGGGAAACAACTAGATGTCCAATTCGGACTTGAAACTAGTCAACATCAATGTCTGTCAGGATAGTGGACTCAATTAAAGCTTTCTCTAGGACTGCACAATGCATGGGGGACATTTTCAACAACTCAAGGATTGATATTTGTGCAGGTGTCTTTCTTAGATGATCTAGGAGATTATACTGACTTGCAGGAGTTGGTTTGGGAGGAACTGCAAGAGCTCCTTTCAGGACTATTTTGGATCGACAAGTGGTGACTGCGCAAGAAGGATCTTATCCCTTTATTCTTAGGGTGGCAATATACTCATTTGATGCTCGAAAACAATTGATGGCATTGTTATAACTAGTGTTTGCATAATTTGCTATTTGGGTAGAGTTTGAAGAAGATGCTTTACCCTTGTCATGATCAAGCAAAGGAGTTTTGAAAATTGTATGATTAGTGTTAGAGATCACATTGGGCAGATCTACCTCAATTACTCCTTTCTCTAACAAGTCTTGAATCATGTGTTTCAATTGAAAACATGACGCGGTTTTATGTCCTTTTGACCGATGGTACTCACAATATGCATTATCATTCCACCAATGCTGCTTTACCACTAGTTCTACCTTGATATCTTGTAACTTGTTAAATTTTGCTTGTATTAATTGTTTCATTACTGACTCAATAGGCTCTCCCAATGGCATAAACTGTTGAGGAGGTCCATCCCTTGATTGAAAAGGTTTGCATTGCTAGTTTTGTTGTTGGCATTGTTGTTGATTATATTGTTGAGTGTATTGTTGAGTATGATATTGGTATTGCAGCTGTTGAGTAACATTGCTCATTGGTGTTTGATTTTGTTCCATAGTTGACATATTAGGAACACTCAATTTCTTGATTGTGAATGGGGTTGATTTGCATTCACCACTCTTGTATCAACAACTCCATCATTAGTGGCATTCTTATTTTTATACCAAAATCTATTTCTGTCCCCTGAATTGTTTGTGTTGTCACTGTCTTTATTGAGCTTAATGATTCCCTTGGCTACAAGAGTAGTTTCAATGTTCATCCCTTTCTTAATGAGTTTCTCAATAGTACTGGGACTTTTCAATTTTATTCATACATCATTTCTGGGACCAAATTTTGGATACACAAATTCACTTGTTGTTCTTCAGGTATATCTAGGGAAGAATGACTATACAAGCTTTGCCATCATTGCAAGAAAGTCACCAATGATTCACCTTGCTTTTGCTTGGTGTTGCATAAATCTGACATGGTCACGTCACTGTCGATGTTGAATGTGAAGTGAGATATAAACTTTTGAGCTAGTTCCGACCAAGTCTTTATGTTTCCTGGCAGATGCGAATACCAATCCATGGCTTGTCCCATGAGACTTCACGCAAATAAGCACATTAAATATGTTTCCTCATAACTCACTTTAGTACATGCCATGAAAAATGCTCGAATGTGATCTTTAGGATTGCCATTCCCTTTATATTTCTCAAAATTAGGTACCTCAAAATGCTTAGGGAATGGAGGCATGTATATCAAGATTTATGTCCTAATCTTGATCTATGTATAGCTTCTTTGTTCCTTTGGTTTCCAATGCATCAACTTGTCGTTGCAACTTCTCAAGTTGTTGTGCAATTGTGTCAGATTTTAGAGGTCCATCATTAATCCTGGTGGGTACTCTTTGTCGATACATCGTGTTTCTGATCGGTTGTTGATGCTCTGAAATTGCCATCTTTGGCGTCTCCAGCATATAATGTTCGTGGTACATCTCTTGTTGTTGTGGTTGTGCCATGCCTTGATATTGACCTTGTTGCTGTGCTTCTTGTAGGCTAGGTTGATATTGCAATTGAGGGTGTTGTTGATATTGCATAGGCACCAATTGTGGTTGTGAAGTATGATAGCTTATTTGTCTTAGCACATATTGAGGCACATGTTGTTGTTGATGCTGATGAATCGGAATTTGCTGACTTTGTGCCAATTGTTGTTGCGGCGTAAATCCCATCATTTGCAAAAAACTTTGTTTGGGTGGTTTTTGTTGTTTCTCCTTAAGATGGGGTATGGCACTTGCATTAACTTGCTGTGTTGTTTGTCCAATCCATTGTGATGGTTGCAAGTTTGCATTAACTTGTAATGGTGCAGAGGGTGCTGCAATTTGTTGTCAAATGTGATATTGTTGTTGTTGTGCATTGTTTGTTTGCACATTCGATTGTACCTTTTGTGTATTACTCAATTGTTGCAACATTTGTTGTTGGTGCAAACCACTATCCGTAGCTCTTTGTGTCGCCATTATCGAAAGATCTGTCACAATAGTGTTTGGCAAATATATTGAGCTTAACAGGACACAAGAACTTTGTTGCATTGTGAAATTGTTTTGGACATTGGTGATATCAGGCATTCCAGTCGTGAAGCTTTCTTGCATCTTAGATTTTGATCCAATTTTATGCATGTAAGGAACCACTTCTTGTTGAGGGATAGTTGTCCATATTTGCATGGTCTTCATTTGATCTTGTGTTATAGGTGTTGTGTTGAATAATGGATTATTTATTGTCTCGAATGGTGACTTTTGAGGAATAGTCACTGTCAATGCCTTTGAAGCATGTTTACTCATCAAGGTAGATTGAGTTTCTTGTTGCGTATTTTCTTCATTTGGATGTGGAGAGAAACTTAATAGCTCACCGCCTTGTTGTTTTTGCACATTGATTTTCTCACTTGAGGAGGTCACATTACTCATCATGTCAAGATATTTTTGTGGGAACATCTTAAAGACCTTGTTCAAGAATTTATCCATCTTTTTTGTCAACTTTGGATCTTGAAGGAACATATCAACATCATCAGAAGCATCAGAATCAAATGAAGAATCTGGTTGGACATTTGGATTTGTTTCTTGTTGAATTCCTTGATCCGAACCAAATCCTTGTGAAAGAGTTTGTTCCTCATGTAATGTTTGAATTTCATGTTGCAGGTTTGGTTGATTCCAATCAAAAGGTGCATTTCCTCTTGGTGTTGGTGGAACACTCCCATGTCCTGGTTTCATGGGTATAAACACTGGTTCATATAATGGAGGTGGTCCAAGTTGAACCATTCCATATGGTGGTAATGATGTGCTTGATGAACCTTCAATTTGTACTACTTGACTAGTTTGAAACTACAAATTCGATATGTTGTCAATGGGTTGATACGTTGGTTCACCCATCTTTTTAGATTTTGACCTTGTTTCAACAGGCATGTCACTAATGCAAATGCAATATTTTTGGAATTTTTCAAGGATAATATATGATATGCAACTAAATGCAAACTAAATAGATGAAAATGCAATCTATGGCAAGAATGCAACCTATGTTTTTGGTTGTTTTTCGAGATTTTGACAAACCTTTTAATGCAAATCTAAAAGAGACCCTTAGGAAATTGAAATGATGTCTAGACCTCAAAGGACAGAAGGACAAAATGACAATGTCTCCCCTATATGATTGGATACTAAGCTAGGTTTGATGAAATGACAATAATGACAAAAAGAGAAAAGGTTTGATAAGGTCTAGACTTCCTAACAATGACTTAGGGTTTATCAAAGATTTGGATTACTCAAGTATAACAAAACCTAGTTTTGACACTATATGCAAAGGGACAATTACTATGCAAATGACCCTAATATGATATGATAATGACCTAAGCTTAATGAAGAGACCTAGGGTATGCAAATGCAAATGTATGACAATCTCAACCTAAGACAAAACCTGAGGTTAAATTATGAAATGGTATTGCTCTAATGCAAGAGGACACATGCAAATGGATGACCCTTATTGATATGCAAAGGAGTATGACCTAAGTGAAACTTAACCTTGGTAATTGACAATGAATTTGCAAAATGCAAACCTAGGATGAACCTAAATCTAAGTGACATGAATGTTGAGACAAGATTTTGAACAATGTTTGACAACCATGTTTGGAGGTGTTTTGAACTTTGTTGGATGAAATGTTCTTGTGTTTAACCTTGTTTTGAATCAATTTGTCTTGTTTTTGAAATGAGATGCAATTCAACTTTTGACAAGCAAAGAAGACAAGATATTTCAACTTAGACTCAAGACAATCATGCTCATTCACACATTTCTTATGGTAGGCAAGGACATTAGGTACTTGAGAGGTAGACTTGTTATGGGATTCAAGGAGAATACATAGATGCTTGACCCCATGGGCTCCCCTCCATGGCACTCACTTCTTAGGGCAGCCAAGCATCATTTGCCATGGAAATCTCCCCATGGTGAACTTAGTATCTCTTCTAAGTATCCAAACTTGTCCTTCTCAAGCAACTAGAAGGGTTTTTGGCCTCTAAATACAAGGTGTTTAGTAAGGATTTCTATTAAGTGTTACTCCTTGGTGTCATGCAAGTGTGATTGATTCATTAAGCCCACCCAGATACCAAACAAATGTAGTCATGCAAGCATGATTTAGACCATGAGGTCCTACTTAGATGTTGATATGAGAAAGAGTTCAAGGGTCATCACTTCCCAAGTAACTACAATTCCCACGTAACCCTTCCTTCAAAGCTTTCGCTCATCAAGTATTTATTTATAGTGAGTTAGAATGCCAAGGTATTCTAGCCATACTCACTTTGGGTCATTCCCTTCTCACGATTGTCACTTGCTTGCAAAAGCAAATGGTCAAGAAGGCATGCCCTCTAAATGTGACACACAATCAAAACATGAGCATGGTATCGAAGATCTGGATTTTTGATCACCCTAAGAAGGATGAGAGCATACTCTCCTACTCCAATGTCAAACTCAATAATCAAAGAAAACATAAGTTCATTCCATCCTATTTAGAAATCATACTAGGTGCGTAAATATTAATTACAAACACAAAGTTTAGTTGTAGTCCAAGGCAACCTGCAAAACCACCAAGTTAGAAGTTTGATATGTTTGATCTTTGACTAGTGAACCTGCATAAAATTCATTAGTAGTTTCATCTTTGTCTTTGCCATTTGTAATGCCAGGATGTTGCCCAAAGAATTAGTACCAAAAAATCAAAAAGCAAAAATAGAATGCAAAACAAAACAATTTGCAAGTAAGAAACACTGCTTTTTACCTTTGTTTTTGGCCTTACACAGGCGCAGAATGATGCAACATAGGCACAGATCCCTTTGACATAGGTGCAGAAGTCTTTGACATAGGCACATAATGCTTGACACAGGTGCAGAATGCTTCTACACAGGCGAAAAGTTCTCAGAAAGCCCTGCATTACCCTGTTTCTTGGGTTTTTGACCTGCAAATCATCTCAAAAGCACTCAAAAGCATGGTTAGGGGGTTAGTTCATGTCGGGTTCACCAATTAATGTAGCTAGGAAATCAGAAATCATCAAAGTATTGGTCAAGCTCAATCATGAAAGATAAATGCAATGATAACAATCCTAATTACATTCAATAGAGACATGAAAGCAAAACATTCAAGATTGAAAACTAAGCAAACCAAATGCAGATTTGAATGTCTCCTTCATGTGGCTCCATTGTCCTTCTTTCTCCTTCAAATAGCTTTGTTTGTGGATCTCACCTACTAGTGCATAAGCATGATGTGAAAGCAAGTAGACAAGATAGTAGGGCAAGAATACTCGAAGAGGGATTGATTCGACCAGGGATCAAGGATCTTGATTGAAGAAATTCATCTAATTTATAGACAAATTGGAGAAAAGACAAGATTAGCATGAGGAGATTCAAATGGAAATTCAAATTAAGAATGACAACTATGACAAATTTGCACTTTCTATGCAAGATTAATTGATTGATAATTTTGACAAAATTATGACAAATTTCTATGTCAAAATTGATTGATTGTCAATTATGACAAATTATGACAAATTAAAATGTCATTCCCATGAAATTAGGAGGAGAATATGAGAGAATTGAAAAATAGATGAAATAGAAATTAGGAAATTAGCAAATTAGAAATTTGGAATTAGAAAATGATGAAAATTAGGAAATTAGGTAAATTAATTAATAATTTGTCATTTATTAATTAATTCACAAAAAGAGGAATAATCAGTTAGCCAATTAAATAAACATTTAATTGTGACATGAAGACTTAGGATAAATAAATAATTTATTAATCCTAGAGGGAGAAATGACAAACAGGGTTAAATGAATAAAATCATGAAACCCTAAAAGATGAATTAGAAATGCAAGGACAACAATTAGGTCCTGACAAAAGATAATTGATGTCGATCTGATTTGATCATGATTCTGATTAACAAAGGACCAATGTTGATAAATGATTTGATTGATAAATGTGCCAATTGATGAGGAACAATGACTAATTGATCCAAATTGGCATGATTGAGAAAGACGACGATCGATGACAAATCGATCACAAAATGACAAAGTTGACAAGAGGACAAGGATCGATGACAAAATAGATTGCAAAATGACAAGATTGAAAATGACCATGATCGATGACAAAATCGATCACATGATGATAAGATTGAAAAGTGGACAACGATCGATGACAAATTGATCGCAAAATGACAAGATTGAAAATAACAATGATCGATGACAAATTGATCACAAGATGACAAGATTGAAAACGACAACGATCGATGACAAATCAGTCACAAGATGATAAGATTGATAAGAGGACAAAACCCTAATTAGGATTGATGATGTCCAAAATGATGACAAATGAGCACACACATTGATGTAACAAGATAAGATCGATCAAAATCATTACTGGCGATTGTTGTTGACAAGACCAAATTCAAAAGTGAGATAAATGAAGAATGTAGAAGAAGGACTCGATGCTCGCAAATGATAAATACCAAGTGCGCAACATAGAAGAAATGTTAATGCGATGCAAAAACCCTAAAATAAGGCAATGCACAAATGTTGAAGTATGACTCCGCAAGCATTGACCATTTTTAGACATCTACACTTACTTGTAACCGTAGGTGTACTTATCGGTTTAGAATCTCCCATACTAGATTTCTTCAACAATTCATTAGCATATTTAGTTTGACAGATAAAAATACCTTTTTCAGTCTAAGTAATCTACAAACCTAAGAAAAATTTCATCTCACCAGTCATAGACATCTCAACTTCTTTTTCCATGTTCTTAGAAAATTATATGCATAATGTATCTTCACCTCCAAAAAGTAATGTCATCAACAAATACTTCAACAATAATTATATCATCATCAGTGATTTTATAATATAAATTACTATCAGCATTTCCCTTAGTAAAACCAAGCTTCAAAAGATATTTATCCAACCTTGCATACCAAGCTCTAGGTACTTGTTTCAATCCATATAAAGCTTTCCTTTACCTGCAAACCATATCAGTATCATCTAATAGTGAAAAACCGTCAGGTTGCTCAATATAAACTTCCTCATCAAGATCCCCATTCAATAATACACATTTAACATTCATCTGATAAACCTTGTAATTTTTATAAGTAGCATAGGTAGGAAATAATCTTACAGCTTCAATCCTAGCTACTGGTGCAAAATTTTCTCCATAATCAATTCCTTCCTTCTGAGAATATCCTTTACAGACCAATCTAGCCTTATTCCTTATAACTTGACCATCCTCATTCAATTTATTCCTAAGAGCCCATTTAGTTCCAATAAATTTTTAATTTTTAGGCCGAGGAACCAAAGTCCATGTTTTATTTATCTCAATATAATCTAATTCTTCTTCCATATCCTTTAACCAAAATTCATCTTTACATGCCTCAATTACTGATACAGGTTAAACTTGTGAAATTAAACATACCTCATTAGTTGCCAGTCTTCTTCATATTATCACTCCATTGTTCTTATCCCTAGTGATTTGATCTTTAGAATGATTCAACCTCACATACCTAGGAGTCTTTTGACTCTCTATTCCTCTTCCCTATTCTTCAGTTACTGTAGAATTCTTTGATGTTGCCGAAGTAACCAGTTCAACTCTCTGTTTCGGTAAAGGTGCTACCAGATCAGATATAATCATTTCCACTACCGGTTCCTTCTTATAAATTCTTATTTGACTTTTTCTTAGCTCATCTACTTTGACATTAGCACTCTCCATTATTTTCAACAATCTCTTGTTATAACATCTATATGATTTTCTTTCATTAGAATAACCAATAAATACGCCTTCATCACTTCTAGGATCAAATTTCCCAATAGTATCATCACTCCTGATATAACATTTACTACCAAAAATTGTAAAACACTTAACTATAGGTGTATTTCCAAACCATAATTCATAAGGTATCTTACCGGTTTCTCCTTTGATATGTACTTTGTTGAATGTATAAACTATTGTATTAACTGCTTCTCTCTAGTAGATATGAGGTAGATTTTCTTCCATCAACATTGTTCTAGCAGCATCCAAGATAGTTCTATTTTTCCTTTCCACAACTCCATTCTACTGAGGTGTCCGGGGAGCAAATAATTGTCTTCTTATACCATGCTTGTCACAAAAGTTATTAAACTCACCGCATGTGAATTCTCCACCATGATTTGATCTCAAATATTTAATCTTCAATCCTATCTCAGTTTCCACTTTAGCCTGAAAGATTTTAAACTTTTCAAATGCTTCAAATTTTTCTCTTAAAAAAGTAACCCACGTCATTCTAGAATAATCATCAATGATTATCATGAAATATCTATCACCATGACAGCTTTTAACTCTAGCAAGGCCACACAAATCAGTATGAATAAGATCAAAAATATCATTTTATTTATCTTGTACACTCCTAAAATAGGTTCTCACCTATTTACCCATTTGACATTCTTTACATACCAGATTATAGTACTACATAATCTTAGGTATATATCTAACAGCCTTAGTTGAACTGATCTTCACAATGCAATTAAAATTCACATGACACAAACTTTTATGTCATAGCCAACTCTCATCAATCTATGTAATTAAACATGTCTTCTCATTGAAGTTCAAATGAAATATGTTACCTTTTGTTTATGTACCGGTTGCAATCTCCAAGCCAGATCTGTTAATGATTTTTTATTTTCCATCCTTGAACTGTAATTGAAATCCGTTATCTACCAATTGTCCTACACTCAAAAGATTATGCTTCAAACCTTCAACATAATAAACATTGTCAGTATTGTTCTTACCATATAATGATATAGTTCCTTTTCCTTTGATCATACATGCCTTGTCATTTAGTCCACCATCAATTTATTGCAAAGATAGAAACTTCCCTTTATCTCTAGTTATATGATGCGAACAACGACTGTCAATTACACATTCATCCTTATCCTCAATTTTAGTAGCAAGTTCCTTCACCTCAAGTACATCTTCTTCTAGTGCCAGATTATCTTCCTTGATAACCAAGAATACCCATTTTTCCCATTGTTGGATCCACTAGCATAATCTTTTGTCAATTCATCATCTAAATTAGTATTGCCTTCCTCATCCACTATGCAACATGATTTGTCTCTTTTTCTTGAATCTATACTTGTTCTGATATCCAGGGTTAGGCTTAAATGATATTTTAACTCTTTCTTCAAATCTTGAATCCCTTTCATGATATCTAGATGCAAAATGACCAATCTTATTACATGAAAAACATTTAAAAGGTACTTTTCCTTCATACTTACTTCCTACTGCTCCTTTCACTACTCTTCTAGCAAATTATGCTTCAAGTTTCTCAAACTCATCATCTTCTCTCTTCATATCTTCTAATTATTTTGCATATAAAGCTTTCCAGTCTTGCTTACTAGTTGCAAATGTAGATGCATGAAAAGCAGGTTCAATCTTCACAGCTCCAGAAGGTCCAAATTCCTCAAGTTAAAAAGTAGATAGTTTCCCAACCAAGATATCTCTATTGATATATGTATTAGCCAATGTTCTCAAATCATTAATAGTAGTAGCCTTCATTTTGTAAGCTGGTGGTAGGGCTCTCAGAACTTTAGAAACAATTTCATCTTCACTCATAGTTCCACCACAACATTGAATTCCCATAACAATCTCATTTACCCTTTCCATGAATGCAGTAATCCTTTCATCTGTTGGCATATGGACACTCCAATGAGACATTGTGTGTGATTGAAGGTTTTGTCATTGATGGCAACCTTGCAATCCTATGGCACCAGCAAAGAATTACTCAAGCAACCTTGCAATCCTATGGCACTGGAAAAGCATTACTTAGGCAACCTTGCAATCCTATGGTATCGGCAAGACATTATACCGGAAAAGCATTACTCAAACAAAACAGTGCACCGGCATCAACAAAATCAATCTACACTGGCACTGGTGCAGAAGATGTACACCGACACAGAAGGAAATATGTATACCGGCACAAAGGCTAACAGGATTTTTGATATGTAATATTTTGTTTATCATTATAAGCCGACTTGGCAAATTGTAAAATGACTCTTGTATATAAAAGAGATCATTGTAGGCATTTGTAGGATATGGATATGAAGCAAAAAAAATTTATAAGGCAGACCTAATTTGCGAATTCTAGGACAAGGGTATATGTAAAGAACAGAGCAAGAACCGATACTGAATCTGGCATTGAAGATGCTATTGTAAAGCAGTACAGAATATTGGATTTGTGTAAATCCTCATTGTAAGTCAGTGTGACTTCTTATTGAGAAATGAGCTCTAGGCAGTTGGCCTTCCTACATGTGCAGGCCCCTATTGTAAGTAATATTCTCTTATTGGCCAGTAAGTGAATATTGTGGGTCACAAATCCCACCGAGGTTTTTCCCACACCGGGTTTCCTTGTTAAACATCTTGTGTTATGGTGTTCTTTTCATGTGGATGGTTTTGATTCTGTTATTTGCATTAATTCTTGCATATCGGTATACTATTACTTTATATTCTGCATATTCAGTTTTAAGAAAACTACATTACCGGTCAGATACTGATTCACCCCCTCCTCTCAGTATCTGTGGGAACCCTAACAATTGGTATCAGAGCCTGGTCCTCTATTTTTAGAAGCCTAATAGCTTGAGGAAGATCTTGACACTAGTAAAGATGGAAAATCTGATGAAGCAACTTGAAGGAGCTCTTACTGACTATGATGTAGAGAAGTTGAAAAATATCAAATTAGAAGATGATTTAAAAGTAGCTCAGGAAATTATTCAAGCACTTCAAGAAAATCTTACTGTTACAAGAAACAAGAGAAGAGAAATTTGTGAAAAATTACAAAATGAGAATGATGAAAAGGAATCACTAAATGATATGATAAGCAAATTGAAACAAGAGATCATGACAACAAAAAATGAAATGCAGGATATGACTATGAGATTTTGCAAAGAAATTGAGGACAGAAAGAAGAATGAAGAAGAATTGACTAGAAGACTAAGTGATGCAGCAAATGAGAACACAAGACTTAGCTATGAAAATGACATGTTGAAGACAGATCTGATGCACACTCAGAATGACTCAAATGAACTAATGAGACAAAAAGAAATCTTGGAAAGGTAATTAGAAACTGCAAATCAACACAAAGAAAAATTCAAGAAAAGCTCAAAAGGACTTGGTACCTTATTGAAGAATCAAAAACCCAAAGGTGACACTTCTAGAGTTGGATTTGAAGTTGGAGAAAGCTCCGGTACTGCAAATACCCAGGATCACAACAAACTGGTAAGACCTTCTAACACTTACAAATTCAATGGAAAATGCTTTAACTGTAATAAATATGATCATAGGGCAAATGAATGTAGATCTAGGAATTATCAGAACATCAATCCTCCCACCGGTCAATGCACCAAATGCAACAAAATTGGTCATAACTCTGAAAATTGTAGAATGAATGTAAGATGTTATGTTTGTGGAAGATTTGGTCATTTATCAAATAAATGCAGAACACAAACCGGCATAGGTTATGGGAAAGCTATTCAGAAAAATAATGTAACTTGTTATGCATGTTACAAGACTGGTCATATTGCTAAATTCTGTAGAAGTAAAGGTAGACTGGTAGATAACAAAAGCACTAGCTTGAAAGGTAAGGAAAAGGTTGAAGAGGTTAAGCAAGAATTTTCAAAACAATGGATTAGAAAAAGTGATCTAAATATTAGGGTTACTCCTCCACCGGTAGAACCAAAAAATGCTTCACTAGCAGGACAATATGATGCTCCACCGATAGGACAGAGCAATGCTCCATTGGTAGGATGTTCTTCATCAAATTGAAGAAAATTATCTTGAGGGTTTGGCAATCAAATGACACATGTGCTATTATTCCCTCAGTTAGAGAAAAGAAGTTGAAAATTCTTCATTATTGGCAAATAAAGTTAAGCTAATACATTGCCGGCAAGCAATTAATGTGGTAGGTAGCAGAAAAGACTTTATAAAATAAGATTTTTGGCTCCATTTCATTTCACCGTGAATTCAAACTTTTAGAGAGTGCGAAGATTTCCGAGCTAACGCATTCCAAGCAAAGCACTTCAGCAATCAATCCATCCAAAGGTAGAAGAAGGTATTTATTATCATGGCATCCTCCTCTGCACTTGAATTCATAGCAAACCCTACAGTAGTCGAAGTTATAAAATGACCTAGGCCCATGTTTCAGCTAGTTCCCGAGGTAGCTAAGAAAGATGACAACACAAGTGCTTTTTCCCAAATTCCAAAAGGTGTTGTTTATGTAGAAGACCCTAGAATGTATATTCATTGCAACATAGAGGAATTAGGTGATGAAGAAATTAAAAACATGTATAAATCTATTATATGTGACAATGCCAGAAATGTGAAACTTGAACATAAAATTGTTGAAACCTTAGGATTCACTGAAATCCTTTGCATTCTTGAATTTCCCAAGGAAGTGGTTAGGATAGTTCTAAGCAGGGTACATGGCTCATTCTTTTGGCTTGACTTAGTGCATAAAATTACAAAGGTAGCTGTGAAAGTAGTAACAGGGTTACCTTCCACCGGTACCAGACCTGACAAAACCAAGAAGGTCTCCAATGACCTAGTAATGAAATTAACTAGTGCAACATCCAACAAAAGATCATTGAGGGTTAATGATGTGACCGATACAAATGTGAGATTCATTAGCATGATTCTAGGTTACAAAGCAACTCATGCTAATAGGCTTAACTCTGTTTCCAGTTTATGCATAAAGAGTGCTTATGACATGGTGAAGGACAATGTAAAAACTAATATATGTGAATGGTTAAAAGATGAGTTAATTGATAATTTGGCAAAAATCAAGAAGGATAAGAAAGGAACCTTTAGATTTGGAAATTTACTTGTATGCTTAATGCTACATATAACTAAACAGGCTCCTGGTATAGGCTATAAGGATTTTGGATTCGACATACCGGTAGGAAAACAATTGTCTGACTTATTCAACAACATGGATGAAAATAGAGAAAAGAATATAAATGAGCATTTTCAAGCACTAAAGATCAGAATGAATAAAAGAATCAGACTATCACAAAAAATAGTCAACAAATACAAGGATGATATATGCTTTGTAATAAAAAAGGATGAAATCTGGATGGAAGCGGTCATCCCAAGAACAATTTGGGTTACAGAGATGGGGTATGAAATAGATGACCACATAGTGGAAACTTATGCCAAAGCACTTCTGGAAGCCCCCAATGAACCAAAGGAAGAAGTATTTGGTAGTGCTGAGACCATCGAAAGTTAAATTCAATCTAAAAAGAGAGTAAAGAAAGTTGAGGCATTTGTGAGGAAAGGAACCAGGCAAGCAAAAGCCATAAAAGAAGATGTATTAAAGAAAACTGGCATAATAGAAGAAGAGTTGGCAGCCCAATAGCCCATAACTCATCTATCACTGGTAGATACCTCCTCAGAAGGAGATATGCCAGCAACTTTCAAAAGAGTTGTTAGGAAAAGAGACCCCTCACCGGTATCCACTCCTTCACCTAGAAGGACAAGATAGAAGCAACAAGTTGTGAGGTCTCCAGTCAAGAAAGCCACACCTAAGAAAAAGCTGACCCCCAAAAAGAAGAAGAAGACAAACACTGACTTGGCCCCTTTTGACATTTTACTGAATGAGATCATAGAGGAAGGTAAATTGAAAAATATAGGGAAAATCTATGACACCATATCAGATGATGAGAAAGGACAAGTCGAGGAGAGTGTTATATTAACACATGGACATGTATAAAAACTTTTTGATGCAAGTCCTAAATGAAATTCTTGATGAATTATATAAAAGACTTGAGGCCAGAAGGCAAGGAATAGTTGAGTTGGATAAGAAAATTAAAATAGAAAAATTACTTGCAGTATACTCAGTCAACTCACCTAAGGAAATTGATGATTTGATAGCTCAGGCCAACCAGACAGTTTTTTCGATTGCACATCGGCAAATATCACTAATGGTAGGTAGAGTTACTAAAGTTTCAAAGGAAACAGAAGATGGTTGGGATACATTCTTGGTTGAAAAAGAAAAACAAGAAGAATATAGGAATCCCAAGCCCATTCTGGTATATCAAAAGGACAAAGGGAAAGGTAAAGTTGGTGGACCACCAAGTATCAAGATTAGAGACAACTTACCCCAACGTCCTTTAAATACTCCACTGGTAAAAACAACAACTGTAGAAGATCAACCGGCAGCTGAGAGCATGGACACAGAGGATAATAATCCTAATCTTGAAGTCCTATATACTGTGAATGTTGATACTCAAAAAATCAACATAGTGGTAGATAAGGATACCATAGATAAATCTGATAACAAGGAGCAACTAGCAACAAGAAACAAAGAGCAACTGGCAATAGGAAACAAAGAGCAACCAACAGTAGATTCAGAGAAAAAGATGGAATTTGGAACACAAACAAAGCAACCAAAAGAGCTAAAGGCTCTAGAACAGATGCCACTAGTAAGAAATGATGTAAGAAAAAATATGCTTAAAGAGATGGAGACACAAACAGACCTACCAGAGGTCAATACCAGCATGGTCATTTCCACCGGCACTCAGTTTATTGGGTCACCATCAAATGTAACAGAGGTATTGCTCGAATCTATCAAGAAAATAACTGATTATAGCTCACAAGCCTATAAAGCGATAGATGATTCAATTCCAGTTTTGAAATCAATAACTCCCAATTGTAATATAGCCAACAAAGATTCTTTAGGCCAGTTGGATAAACTTTGTAAATATATTTCTGGAAATTTTGAGAAAACTAAGGTAGAAATTGTAAAGGAAAGTGTAGAAAAAGAGAAACAAAAATTCTTTGAGGAAGGAATAAAGAAGTGTAATAGGGAATTTGACACACTTCTACCGGAACTGTACAATTTATTAAAAGAGTACAAAACTCTATACAAAGACACCTGTAAGATAAAATTTTTGACCACGGATGTAGACAAAAAGATGAGCAAGGTACAAGAAAAGATCAATAAACTTGCTGATAATTTTGTTAACTCACCTGATACATTATTAGTTTTTGAGGAAAAGATAACAAATTTTGAGGAAGAATTGCTCAAATTAGAAAGAGAGAAAGAGAAAAGGAGGAGATTGTTGGCATATGGACACTCCAATGAGACATTGTGTATGATTGAAGGTTTTGTCATTGATGGCAACCTTGCAATCCTATGGCACCGACAAAGCATTACTCAGGCAACCTTGCAATCCTATGGCACTAGCAAAGCATCACTCAGGCAACCTTGCAATCCTATGGCACTGGCAAGACATTATACTAGCAAAGCATTACTCAAACAAAATAGTGCACCGGCATCAACAAAATCAATCTACACCAGCACCGGCACAAAAGATGTACACTGGCACAGAAGGAAATATGTATACCAACACAAAGGCTGACAAGATTTTTGATATGTAATATTTTGTTTATCATTATAAGCCGACTTGGCAAATTGTAAAATGACTCTTTTATATAAAAGTGATCATTGTAGGCATTTGTAGGATATGGATATGAAGCAAAAAAAAATTATAAGGTAGACCTAATGTGCGAATTATAGGACAAGGGTATATGTAAAGAATAGAGCAAGAACCGGTACTGAATCTGGCATTGAAGATGCTATTGTAAAGCAGTACAGAATATTGGATTTGTGTAAATCCTCATTGTAAGTCAGTGTGACTTCTTATTGAGCAGTGAGCTCTAGGCAGTTGGCCTTCTTGCATGTGCACGCCCCTATTGTAAGTAATATTCTCTTATTGGCCAGTAAGTGAATATTGTGGGTCACAAATCCCACCAAGGTTTTTCCCACACTGAGTTTCCTCATTAAACATCTTGTGTTATGGTGTTCTTTTCATGTGGATGTTTTTGATTCTGTTATTTGCATTAATTCTTGCATACCGGTATACTGTTACTTTATATTCTGCATATTCAGTTTTAAGAAAACTACATTACCGATCAGATACTGATTCACCCCCCCCTCTCAATATCTGTGGGAACCCTAACGTCATCTTCTTCCATCTTCAAGTTTTCATATCTCACCTGATAAACATCAAGTTTAGCAATCTTCACTATAAGATCACCTTCATCAAGAGTTTGCAATTTATCCCATATAGCCTTTCCAAATGATTTGTCAGTTAATCCCATTATTTGTTGATCACAAAGTGCACACAAGAGGGCTTCTCTTTCTCTATAATCATTCTCAAGCCCCTTGTCCACGTTATCCGGAGGAGGATTTCTAGATCCCTGATTAAAGGGCATGACACTATTCTGTGTGATCTCCCAAATCTCCATGCCAAGACATCTTAGATAAGTCTCCATCTGAATCTTCCATACTATATAATTTGTTCATTCAAGCCTTAGTATATCCCTTCAAAAGATAGCTCCAGAAGAAATGGATGAACTTGAACTATTAGTTGCCATAGGATCTTCCTCAAAGTTAAGCTTTCTGTAGAGAGGACCAAAGCTCTGATACTAATTGCTAGACAATTTAGATAATCGGAAGACAACTGAGGGGGGCATGAATCAGTTGTCATAGATTACCGAAAGCATTAGCTATTAAAACTTTAATACCAGAACCCAAAACAATAATACTGGAATAGCAATCAATCCAATTAAGCATAAGCAATAATCACAGAATAAAAGCCATCCACAAAACATCGAGATTTGTATGTGGAAAACCGAGTAAAGGGAAAAACCATGGTGGGAAGCCTACCCACAATCAGATAATACTTCTGTAGTAAGTATGTGAATAATGATGAAGGGGATTACACTTGTAGGAAGGCCAACATCCTAGACCACATTCCTCATTACAAAAGGAGTCTTAATGACTACATACAAATCTAGATTACAATTGAGAGAAGTGTTGAACTACAAAATATAGCATCTCCTATGTTTGGGTACAGTTTCGGTTAAGGTCAATATCGAAGGACTAAATCCTCTTACAAAATCAGTTCGATCTCCAATGATCGACCAACTCCTCTGCCTAAATGATATTACATTATTTCCACATTACATTCCTTGACCATGACCTTGTACATTAACCATGATGATCTACAATGAGTTCTTACATATTATTTATACAAATCCTCAACCATAAATAATTAGGTTGGCCACCGGACAATAAACCAATTACATAATTACAAACCATTTTGGCCTTAGACTAGAACAAATAATATCCAACACATAAGACATCACATTAATACAACAATAGGTCCTATTCACACATTATATTAATGTCGGTCCATAACCTAGATCAACCAGGACCAAGTTGATAACTCAAATGATGACTAGATAGTACCAAACTAGTACTAAGAGCAGGGGGTGAATCAATACAGACAAAAACACACTCTTAAACCGGTTTGTCAGTAGACATTGTGCTTTGACAAACAAACAATAACATCAGTCCTAAAATAGAGTACAAATGACAAAAACCTAGAATAACTGAGACAAGCATAAACTGGTTGATACCTATCTTATCATATACTCTAACACTTCATTTCCATTTCACCCTAATACATGAACAAGTAATCTATCATCAAAGATATACATATGAGTAACTAGATCAACAAGATTCACGACTTGACAGAAAACAACAAAGCATCACATGAAGAAGACATCACACATGACACACATAATTTTCACATGGAAACCCAACAAGGAAAAACCAAGGTGGGGATGAATACCCACAAGCTTGTTTTTGAACTCTTTAGAAGTCCACTCTATTAGGAGCCTTGTCCAGTTAGAGACATTACAATAGGTTATGCTAGGAACTGATCCTATTAGGGATCACCTAGTTAAGGGATGGCTAGAATACCTGGTTAAGGGTTAAACCCTGTTAAAGGTTACCTTGTCAGAGGATTTTAAGAACTCAATGGATTTGAGTCACCCTGTTAAAGGATTTACAACAAGCCGGTTAAAGCTACCCTATTAAGGGATTTCTCAACTGTTGAAGTGGTTAGAGATAAATAGGTATTACAATGATCTGGTAACAACACTCAATGTCAATGTAGATCTGCTCAAGCTCCTCTTCACCTTCTGCACTTACAATTTGGAGGTAACACTTCTCTCCTCTAGTTTGGCAAGAATCACGTATCCCTTCTCATGGATACACACACACAACTTTTGCCAACAACTTCAGAAAGAAACACAAAATTGACCTTATAGGAAAATAGATAGGTCAGTAGCATAAACCCTAAACCCTAAACCTATTAGGTTGAGGAATTCAAATGGTTCAATCCTGACTGTTCAACATACTGCATTAATCTCCATCATTCATTTTTTACTGATTTTATGGTGGCTGATAACCCATTATGCATTATCACTTTTTATAGACCTCGCACATTCCCAAGGTAGATAGGGACAATCTCCTTCATACAAGATCCTTCATGCGCACAAGGCTGATGTGGCAACATGATCCATTCTTCATTATCATGCTAACTCATTAGATAAAATCACTGGTTTAGCCACATAGGCTTGAAGCACTTCAACCAGAAACCCTAAAGTTGAGACTACCAACTGGTAGTCATACAATGCTTCCATGTGCCAGTTCCCGTAACCATATGTCGGTTCACCTTGATCAAACACACCGCTTCACTTTGGCATAAATGTCAGTTCACAGTGTTATATTGGTTCTCACCTCTTCAGCATATTGACATCAATGACAACACACAATGTCATTATGTCCTCATACCGGTTCACATAATTCCAACAATCTCCCAATTTGGCATTGATGGCAATATACAAAGATATCTCTCTACTTCACATCTTCTCCCCCAGTTTCTATAGATACCTTCTCTTATTCACATCTTCTCCCCCTTTGATAACAATGCCAAAGTGGAGGCACAAGCTTCCCTGTTCCATTATGCTACTCCCCCTAAGGAGTAGTTGTTGGCATATGCACACTCCAATGCAACATTATATGTGATTGAAGGATTTGTCATTGATGGCAACCTTACAATCCTATGGCACCGACAAGGCATTACACCAGCAAGATAGTTCATCAGCATCAACAGATCATACTCTACACTGACACAGAGGCCGACAAGATTTTTGTTATATTATATTTTGTTTATGATTGTAAAAACCTTGTAAGCTGACTTGGGAAGTTGTAAAATGACTCTTATATATAAAAGAGATCATTGTAGACATTTTGTAAGGAATGTAAGAGAAAAAGGAAGATATTAGGTAGACCTATTATGCGAAATATAGGTTAAAGGTTTTATGTAAAGAACAAAGCAAAAACCGGTACTGGATTAGGCATTATAGATGCTATTGAAGAAAAATTTGACTATGCAATGCCTAATTGATGTGGAGCATATACCTTTATTTTACCTCCTGAAGGGGCAACACCCCTAATTCACCTCTTAAGTACATAAATGTAGCCTTTGGGAGAGGCTTGGCGAATATGTCTACTAATTGCTCTTGACTAGAAACATGTTCCAGTGCAATCTCTTTGTTTTGAACCTTTTCCCTCAAGAAATGATACTTAAGCTCAAAGTGCTTGGTTCTAGAATGTAAAACCAAATTCTTGGAGATATTAATTGCACTAGTATTGTCACAAAATATACTTACCAATTTAGATACAGGAACTTTGAAGCCTTTTAATACATGCTTCATCCAAATAGTTTGTGTGCAGTTCATGAAAGCTGCAAAATACTTTGCTTCCACTATAGACTGAGTGATACAACTCTACTTCTTACTCAGCCATGAGACCAGTCTACCACCGAGAAAGAATGCACCACTGGTTGTGCTTTTTCAGTCATCTATATTGCTTGCCCAATCAGCATCTGTGTAGACTTTCAAGTTGAAATCCTTGTTATATGGATACCACAATCCATACTCAACAGTTCCCTTCAGATACCTAAGAATCTGCTTGGTTGCAACCAAGTGGGATTCTCTTGGGGTTTTCTATAATCTTGCAGTAATGCCAACTGCATGTGCAATATCTAGTCTGCTATGCACTACACAATGCAACTTACCAATCATTGATCGGTATTCCTTCTCATCAACCATTGCTGAGTCATCTTCTTTGGATAGTTTACAACCGGTCACCATTGAAGTACCAACCAGTTTTCTATCTTCCATGCTAGAGGTCTTCAACACCTCTTTGACATACTTGGACTAAGTGATAAAGATTCCATCTTTCATCTGCTGGATCTACAGTCTAATGAAGAACTTAATCTCCCCTATGAGTGACATCTCAAACTCTTTCTTCATCTCATCTGCAAACTCATGACTCATCTTGTCATCTTCACCAAAGATAATGTCATCAACAAATACCTCACAGATCAAGATCTGATCTCCTTCAGAATTCAAGTAGATATTTCTATCTTCACTTGTTCTCTCAAATCCAATCTTCATAAGATGGGAATGCAAATGTTCATACCATGCTCTAGGTGCCTGCTTTAGACCATATAAGGCTTTATGTAGCCTACATACCATGTCTTTGTCTTCAAATAGGGAAAACCCATCTAGTTGCTCAATATAGACCTCCGCTTAAATTAAACCATTTAAGAATGCAGATTTTACATCCATTTGATATACTTTGAAACCTTTATAAAGCTGCATATGCAAGAAGCATATGAACTCCTTCCAATCTGGCTATAGGAGAAAAGGTTTCTCCATAATCTTCTCCTTCTTCTTGAGCATATCCTTTGCACACCAATTTGGCTTTGTTCCTAATCACTATACCATCCTCATTTAGCTTATTTCTGAAAACCCATTTGGTACCAATGACATTTTTATGCTCCGGTCTAGGTACCAAGGACCATGTACTATTTTTCTCTATTTGGTCAAGTTCCTCTTCCATTGCCTTGATCCAGTCTTCATCTTTATGCACCTCTTTGAATGATTTAGGCTCAAATTCAGAGATCATACATGAGTTTTCTCTGACCTTTCTTCTTGTAAGGATTCCTGCATCCTTATCTCCTATGATCTGCTTAGGATCATGATTCAGCTTGACATACCAAGAAATGGTCTTGATGGATTCCTCTTGCTTTTCTTCTTCATCATCATCTCCATCAGTATCAACATCTACATCTACCGGTGTAGGAACACTATTACCTGTACTTCGCTTACTGACAACCAGTTCCTAGAAGGTTACAACTGGCTCATTTACCACTTGCACACTGCCTGTTTCCTGAGTTTTCTCAAAGGTTTCATCAACTCTTACATTGATACTTTCCATAATTCTCTGAGTCCTATTGTTGAAAACTTGAGAGATTTGCTCTTGATGGAATATCCTAGGAATATTCCCTCATCACATTTCGCATCAAATTTTCTCTAGTGTTCACTCCTCTTGACGTAACATTTGCTACCAAACACTCTAAAGTAGCTAACCACATGTATCTTACTGGTCCAATACTCATAAAGAGTTTTATCCTTACCTTTCTTGATGAGTACCTGGTTCATTGTGTAGATTGCAGTGCTCACCGCTTCTCTCCAAAAGGTGTGAGCTACCTTTCCTTGAATCAACATGATTCTAGCTGCTTCAAACATAGTTCGGTTATTCCTCTCTGCTAGGCCATTCTATTGTAGAGTCCAGGGGGTAGATAGTTTCCTCTTGATGCCATGTTCTTCACATTACATGTTGAATTCACAAGAAGTGAAATCCCCTCCTTGATCAGTTCTTAGGCATTTGATCCTTTTACCACTTTCCTTCTCCACTAATGCTCTGAAAGCTTTGAACTTTACAAAAGCTTCAGACTTGTCTTTCAAGAATGTCACCCACATCATTCTTGAGTAGTCATCAGTGAGAATCATCAAATACCTATCACCCTGCATACTCCTAGTTTTCATAGGACCACACAAATCAGTATGCACAAGATCAATCAAATTGTCAGCAGTGAAAGATTTACCTTTAAAAGTTAAGGAAGACATTTTTCCCAATTGATACTCTCTGCACAAGGTATTATCTAGTTTTCTTAGCACTGGCAACCCTTTGACTACCTTGATCTTACTAGCCTTCATATTGTTATCAAAGTTTACATGGAAGAGTCTCATATGCCATATCCAGCTATCATCAAATTTAGCCATAAGACATGTACTTATATTTGTATTCAACTAAAACAGGTTACCTTTGGTCTACATGTTGGTGGCCACCAATTCACCACTCTTTCCTTTGATTCTACAAACTACATTCTTGAATTCCAAAGTGAGACCACTATCATTCAGCTAGACAACACTCAGAAGGTTGTGTCTGAGACCATCAACCCAATACACATTGTCATCACTACTCTTTCCATTCAGAGAGATGGACCCTTTGCCTTTGACCATACATGGTGCATCATTACCAAAGTGAACCACACCACCATCATACTCTTCCAAGGATAGAAAATTGCTCCAATCACTAGTCATATGGTGAGAACAACCACTATCAATGATCCACTCATTGGAATTATCAAACCTGAAGACGAGAGCCTTCTTGTCTAACACATCTTCCTTGATAGAAGCAAACACAATATCTTCATTTTCTTCATCCTCTGATTCCTCATCTATGACACCTTCATCAACTGCCACAAAATAGTTTCTTCAGTTTCCTCCTTTGAATTTCTTGAACCTTTTCGGTTTGTCTTTGTTGTCGCCATTAGGACAGTTTATAGCAATATGTCCTGTCTGATTACAAGAAAAGCATTTCAAAGGTAGCTTACCTCTATATTTTTTGGTTCCTTTAGGAAGTTTCTTGGCAAGGAGAGCTTCAAATACCATCAGAATCTCCTCATCATCCATTTCTATGCTCTTCTTGGTTCACCACTAGTGCTAGCTTCTTTTCCTTTTCTAGATGGTACAGTAGAAGCTTTAAAAGTTGATTCAGTCTTTTGAACACTGCCATCAAAACTATTTATCTCATAGGCTATCAACTTTGCAATGATGGAGTCTAGGGATATCTTAGTCTTGTCTATTGGTCTTAGCTCCTGAATAGGAGCAACCCTTATTGCATAGAACAAAAATAGAGATCTTAGGACTTTTCTTACCATAGTGGAATCTTCTATTTTACCACCCGCACTCTTGATATCTCCAACAATAGTTTTGATTCTTATTCCATACTATTGAATGGTCTCACCTTCAATCATCTGCATATCTTCAAACTTCCCTCTAAGGCTTTCTTCCTTAGCTTGCTTTACATGCTCATCACTGCCATAGATATTTTCAAGAGTATCACATACCTCTTTGAGATTTACCTTATCTTGGACATCAGTAAACTCAATGTTAGATAAACTACTAATTAGGGCTTCCATGACTTGCCCATTCTCTATATCTCTCTCTTTTGGTCATTGGTGAGAGTACCGGTAGGGGCAACATAGGCATTCTCAACATAGTTTTAGTGTTGAGTACCCATGCTTCTAATGTATATCTTCATTCTGTCTTTCTATATACTAAAATTTTCTCTATTAAACTTTGGACCTTCCCTCTTCATCATTAGACTGGGATCTTTACCTCAAGCAGTTAAGCTTATAGCACAGAGGACCTGGAGGATGCTATGATACCAATTGATAACTCAAATGATGAATAGATAGTACCAAACTGGTACTGAGAGGGGGGGGTGAATCAGTACAGACAAAAACACACTCTTAAACCAGTTTGCCAGTAGACACTGTGCTTTGACAGACAAATAGTAACACTGATCCTAAAACAGAGTACAACTGGTAAAAATCCAGAATAACTGAGATAAGCATAAACTAGTTGATACCTATCTTATCATATACTCTAACACTTCATTTCCATTTCACCCTAATACATGAACAAGTAATCTACCATCAAAGATATACATATGAGTAACTAGATCAACAAGATTCACTGCTTGATAGAAAACAACAAAGCATCACATGAAGAAGACACCACACATGACACACATAATTTTCACGTGGAAACCCAACAGGGAAAAACCATGGTGGGGATGAATACCCACAGGCTTGTTTTTGAACTCTTTAGAAGTCCACTCTATTAGGAGCCTTGTCCGGTTAGAGACATTACAATAGGTTCTGCTAGGAACCGATCCTGTTAGGGATCACCCAGTTAAGGGTTAAACTTGGTTAAAGGTTACCTTGTTAGAGAATTTTAAGAAGTCAATGGATTTGAGTCACCCTGTTAATTGATTTATAGAAAGGTGGTTAAAGCTACACTGTTAAGGGATTTCTCAACTGTTGAAGTGGTTAGAGATCAATAGGTATTACAATGATTTGGTAACAACACTCAATGCCATTGCAGATCTGCTTAAGCTCCTCTTCACCTTCTGCACTTACACTCTACAGGTAAAAATTCTCTCCTCTGGTCTGGCAAGAATCACGTATCCCTTCTCATGGATACACACACACAACTTTTGCCAACAACTTCAGAAAGAAATACAACATCAACCTTATAGGAAAATAGACAGGTTGGTAGCATAAAACCTAAACCCTAAACCCTAAACCTATTAGGTTGAGGAATTCAAACGGTTCAATCTTGACCGTTCAACATACTGCATTAATCTCCATTATTCATTTTCCACTGATTTCATGGCTACTGATAACCCTTCATGCGTTATCACCATTTACAGACCTCACACATTCCCAAGGTAGATAGGGACAATCTCCTTCATGCAAGATCCTTCTCGCACACAAGGTTGATGTGGCAACATGATCCATTCTTTGTTATCATGCTAACTCATCACACAATGTCACTGGTTGAGCCACACAGGCTTGAAGCACTTCAACCGAAAACCCTGAAGTTGAGACTACCAACCGGTATTCATACAACACTTTCATGTGTTGGTTCCCGTAACCATATGTCGGTTCACCTTGATCAAACACACCACTTCACTTTGGCACAAATGTCAATTCATAGTGTTATACCGGTTCTCACATATGCTAGATCTCACCTCTTCAACATATTGACATCAATGACAACACACAATGTCATTATGTCCTCATACCAGTTCACATAATGCCAACACAAGTATAGGTCCACACACTTCAACAATGATCTCCAAATGCCAAGTCTCGAAAATGATCACCAACAACTTCCTAAAACTCCATTAGAAGCTGCACCAACACCAATTATGCAATGCATCAAAGATCTACACCAAAAGCTCTACTGGTGAAACCCTCACTGGAACTAGAAACCAATCTTCATAGCAAGCAGGATAGCATCTAGTCACTGGACCAAAACCAACTAACCAGATATGAGTATAAGCATTATGAACAAGTCAATTCCATCACCAGATTATACTAGAGTCAACCGGATTATATTGTATCCAAGTTAAGCAGAAACCACTCAACCTATTGGGACCAGAAGGGTGTCGGTAAAGTATCAAAACAACTAGTATTGACATCAATGACCAAACATCAATGCGACACATAATCAATTCCACCAAATGGCCAACACCTTGGCACTTCACTCTATTGGTCCTCTAACCCTCAGCTCTTCACTTTACCAGTCCTCTAACCCTCGACACTGAACTCTATTCTTCTCCCCTTGTGTTCACATTCACATGAACAACAACCTCATCAAAATGAATTATGTGAATTTATTACCCTTTTGATCTATCGCCAACTTTCCCTTGAAAAAAATTCCATTCACAATTTTGTTACTGTACCATAAATCACTCTGCAAAAATCCTTCGAGGAATCTCTGTCAAGATAGTTGTCAATGTCAATAAGTTTGTCGGTTGATTGGAGAAGACTGTCGGTTTAACTGGATGTTAATTGAATGCTACCAAGTCTGTTGGTTACAGACTTTGCCAGTGTATCGATCAAAATCTACTTAGCCAATCACCTCCTATATACTGATCTATTCACTGCTTAGCTAGTTGACCTCCTGTGTGTAAGTCTACTCATTGCATGCCAATTGACCTCATGTGTGCTAGTATATTCACTACTTGTCAGTTGACATCCTATGTGCTAGTCTACTCACTGCTTGTCTTGTCTACACATTGCTTAATTGGTTAACCTCTATAAACTGGTCTACTTACTACCGATAGACTATGAAGACTTGGAAGATGATGTTGCCAACAATGACAACCATATCATTCACCGTTCATACAAAATGCACCAAAATGCCAACAAAACCATGGTGAGAATCAAACTTACAATAGGAATAATTTATTACAATTTTTAGGTTCAAGGCCAAGGAGTTCACTACTCCTAAAAGGACTTGCAAGACTAAGGTGCAAAAACTTAGTGCAAGATACAAAGGACTTGCAGTACTCATTATTGCAAGGTGTGTTCTCTTGGTCTCCCTATATTATGCAGCACAAGCGATAGGTTTGCGACATGGTTTAACTGCCTCCTATGGATTCTATGTGTCATGTGGTTGTATCAGGCATTAATAGGTTGATCTTTTAGTGCAATGGAAACCATGTTTACAACAAGTGGTATTAGAGCTTGGTCACGGGTTCAAACCCCCCACTTGTGCTAGGGGAGATTGTTGCAATGTGTGCACTCTTTATCTCCTTGTGTTGTGTAGTGCAAGAAATGGGTTTGTGACATGGCTTAACTACCTCCCATGGATTCTATGTGTCATGTGGTTGTATCGAGCATTAACATGTCAATCTTTTGGTGTAATGACAACCATGTTTCCAACAACTCAAACTCAATGGATTAGGGAAAAAGACAAATGAATACACAAATTTCCAAAAAGTGTTGGCAATATGCATGAATTGATTATGTGTTGTCATTGATGTCAACACTGTGTTCTGGTTGGACATGGTTTTGGCTAAGGTTATCAGAGATTCTGATATGGTATGATCAAATTGTTGGATTTGGTTTTGGATGGATGTTTAGGATGATTATATACTTATTATATTCAGTTGGCTCATGATTTGGTGTTCTGGAAGCTACCATTTGTGTTCTAGACTATCGGTTGTTCTTGGTACTGGTTGGCGGTACTGGCTAGTGATATTTGATGAAATGGTTAAATTTCAAAGGAATTTCAATCACTGCAATATATCTCTAACTAGCATGCTTTGGACCGGTTTGCTCAGACCAAAAGCATCACTTTTGATCAGTTGATTAAATCAAACAAAGTACAAATAGTAGGTAGATTGACAATGATAGATGATGCTTTGAGGCAATGTACAAATATTTATGAGGTATGTTACAATTCAAGTTTACTTACATCAGGTATAGACAAAAGCATTAAGTATATTCAAAATATAATTGCAGGCATTGTAAATAACTTTGATGGAGTAAATTTCTTAAACACATTTGTAGCTGGTCAAATTTGGTTATTAGAAGTCCATATTTCAACTCTTGAAAGAGACAAAGATAAAATCATATGGAGAGCTAAAGAGCTCATAGGGTTAGTGAGTCCTTGGTTGGACACATTGTATATACATAAAAAGGAGTGTCTAGATACGATGGGAAAGCCCACACCGATAGAACTCAAAGAAAAAGAATCTCATGCATATGTCCTAAATGGACTTGTGCCAAATTCAAGGACATTCAAATTTGGTTGGGACACATATTTGGAGTTGTTGAAGAATGCTTACCCAAAATGTTTCAAGCTCATTCAACTCTAGTAAGTATTTTGAGAGACATTCCCTTGTACAAAATTTCATTCATTTATTCATTCTTTGTATCAGTTTTTGGCATTGATGCCAAAGAGGGAGAGGTGTATTTAAAAAATTGAAAGGATAAATATGTATGGATCAGATTTTAGATGGTATATATAGCTCAGGGGGAGTAGGATCACATTCCAAGATCAGCAGGGCAGACCGAAATCATTTTTCACATGAGTGTTGCCATCAATGCCAAAGGGGGAGATTGTTTAAAATTGACACTCATTTGGTTTCTTATGTTGTTATTGATGGCAAAATTGGCAACATATTTTGGTTCACATCAACATTTGACAGTCACTTCACCGACATCAAGGATTTCAAGCGTAATCGACAAACTAGGTACCGGTATGGGAAGCCAACATCACTTGGAGATCTGGCAAAGGGTAGTATTCGAAAAATAATTTTATAATTCATATATATTTGTAATGAGTCAACATGTATTATCATTTTGTGTTGTCAATGTAAGCCGACATATGGCATGAATGTTTGTAAGGATATATAAGACAGTCTATTAGGTCATTTTGATATACAAATTTGAGAGAAGATCATAAATGCAAAGATTATGTATGTGAATGTAATGATTTGTAGATGGTTTTTAAGGTGCTCATAAGGTGTATGTTATTTTGGTAAGGGTTTAGGGTTTAAGAGCTAGAACTATTAGAGCTTTAACCGAGACTCAATCAAGCATAGCAGATGCATTATATCAATTCAGTTTTGCAATTTTGTATCAGAAAGTGATTGTAGTCAGTGAGACTCTTGGTGATGAGTAGTGTGCTCTAGGTAGTGTGCTTTCCTGCATGTGAATGCCCCTATTATATGTAATATCTCTTCATATGGCTAGTAAATTCATATTGTGGGCCACAAATCCCACCATGGTTTTTCCTCATTAAGGTTTTCCATGTATAAATTCTCTATGTTATGGTGTTCATTTATGCATTTGCATTATTTGTTTCAGTTACATGTATTTGTATTTACCAGTTGATGAATGAATGCTTTGATAAGGATAAAATCTTATATTTTGGTAGAACATTGATTCACCCCCCCGTCTCAATGTTCTTGGATTCCAACAAGGAGATTCAAATGGTTCCATTCTCAGCTATTCCCCATGCTCAACCATTTGAGGAATGGTCTCAAGACGAATTTCCCTTATTGATTTTTTTCATCTATCTCCCAGTTTGTGGTTGTTGCTAAAACAAAAAATTTCCTTCCCCTACATCAAAGGCTTTTTTTATGTAAATATAATTTCCACATGAATTTAACCCCCACTTGCGGGCTGGTTAGCAATATTTTTGGTCCCACTCTGTGTGTTGAGTTGTCATATAACTTAAAAGTAAAGCTACCATCTCTACTCCTAAATCCAAAGGGATCCCTATTTAGGTTAACCTATGAGGCCCTACCCCAACCCATCCTAACTTTTTAGTTATTTTCATGTGGGAACTATTATGGATGCTTTATTTTGATACATTATGGATATAGAACTTTATTTAGTCCCACAAATTTGGTAATATTGATATATATTGATGCTTCATTTCTATGCTTGTGGATATAGAATTTTATATGATCCTACAATAGGATAACATTGAGATGATGTATGTCATTATTTGATTTGTAGGACTTGATTATGATGCTAAAAATATGTTTGCATATCTTGTAAATGGATCAAATTTTGACGATTATGATGAATTGCTTATGTGAATTGCTTTGATATGTGGCAATCATATTGAATAATATCAATTCTATGCAGAATGATTGTATTGTATTCTAATTATGTGTTTTATATTATATGAGGCTATTAGAAAGTACTAATGTTTAAATTGAGATGTCCAGGAAATAATCCATGTGACCATGGAAATATTATGGAGAATCAAGCCTAGGCCTATGTGCATTCGTAAAACCAGGGGTTGTCTATTTGGAGAGACAACACCCTATATGTATTGTATTTTATTCGTAAATGTAAAATGTTGCATGGGTGTAAATTGTATTTATTGAATTGTTTAAATCATTTAAGGGATAATTGCCATGTGTGTATTTCTGATGTGGAATTATTTTGTAGTGTCACTTGACACCTATGTTGTATGTTGTGTTGGCAATTTGTCATGTCACCTTTTTGGAAATTTTTTATTTTTATTAATTGTTATATCTCCTAATTATCCTTGAAGGAACCAATATATCTAGGTTAGTGAGCCACAAGGAGGGTCAAATCAGAATTGGCCCGTAGGTTAACTTTAGGTGGACTTTTTAAGGGTTAAATCAACTCCTAGAGTCAATTTTAGAGAATTTTTATTAGGCCTCATGGGGTACCTATGGGTGAAGGCCAAAATTAGCCATGTGTCTTTCCCTTAGGGCTTGTTTAACCACCCAAAAAGGTGGTTTTCCCAAGATGGATGAATTCCATCTATAGGAGTGCCATCCTTGGTAGGATAACCTTCTTGATAAGTGTAATACCTCTTCCCAATTTCATTCCCCTCCTCTAGGTGCCTTGGTTAGGGAGTTATGAATACTAAGAGGGGGGGGTGAATTAGTATGCCAAAAATCTTTGCACTTAAACACTTTTCCAAACTGACAGTAAACCAGTAAAATAATTTAGAAGACAAACTAGTTAACAAACATGCAAACCAAATAGCTAATAATGCATTCACCCACAGAAGCACAAACACCATAACACAAGAGATTTTGATGTGGAAACCCAAATGGGAAAAACCACGGTGAGATGGAACTCACAAGTAACTATCTGCAGAATGGAAACCAGACTGGTTAAGGTCTTACAACATTCTTTACCAGAACAGATCTTGTTAGAAATCTCAATCTCTGTTAGGAAATAAGTCTGATTAAAGACTACCTTGCTAGAGGATTTTAGATCCACCTTGTTAGAGGATTTACAAGAGGCTTTTGGGCCTACTCGGTTAAGGGCTACAGACTTGTTGAAGATGTGAATGATCAACAAGTGAGTGATCTAGCAAATAGCATAGATTGCTTGGTTAGATCCTTGATAGCTCAATCTTAATGCATTATAGCATTACTTTAGTCTTCTACACATTCATACTCTCTCTAACTCTTCAGTTACCTTGAACCCTAGAAACAACATCAACCTCGACAACAACAACCTTAGAATCCTAGACATGATGTCCTTATAAAGGAATTTGATTTCATGTAGGTCCAATAGGATTACAATACAGTTTCCTAGGTTCAATGCATCTGGACATATCTAGTAACACAACACAAAAAGCACCACCAGAGAGTCAGCACCGTCAAATGATTGGTGGATGGTAACTCATCACAAGATGTCAATTGGTAACTCAACACAGAGTATTACTAGTTCATACAAAATATCAGTTGCCAGTTTGTCAAAATGAAGACTAGTAAAAATGTGTTATGCCACTTTGATCCCTCGTACCGCTTTGTATCCATGACCCGCTTGGGGTCAACATGCTGCTTCAAACCGGTAAACACATTCTACAAAACATCAATAGTCTAAAGACTATAATACAACATACTGGTTGGAACAAATACCGGTTGTGCTCTAACTCACACATATGAAGAGGATATTAATGCAAGTGTGTGTCCATCAATGACAATCACAACATGAACATCAGAAATACCAACAATCTCTCCCTTTGGCATTTATGGCAACACTTAGGAAAATAAAATTTTGACATCTAAGTGTTTTACAACAAAAACATGTCATTAGCAAAATTGCTCCCCCTAAGCATATACACTATTCCTTTAACAATACGATATATAACAATTTTTCATATAGAGCATAAACATTGAGATATCAGAGCATATATCAAAGCATATAAAACAATTTTAAATCCAGATGCTTCTCCCCTATACTTCTCCAAAATAGATAGAGTACTTCTCCCCTTTTGCCAACAATGACAAAGTACTGCTGAACAACCCTGTTTCCATTCGATATTAAAATAATAAAATTTTATGACAAGAACGAATAATACTTGTCAAAAACATATTTATAGTCCTAAAAGAATTGTTTCATCGACAAAGACCAGGACTCAAGTAGGGATGTGGCTACTTCTTTCTCTGTTTGCATTTGGGAGACTTGTTCTTCCATGGCATCAATTGTGCTCATCTCTTGTATAACTGTCAAGGCATCTAGGTTTAGATAACACTTTTGAAGAATTTGTAGACATGGGAGTAGAACCAGTTGTAGCTCCTGCAAATCTCTAGACCATGTGCTAATCTCTTGCTCCATTTTGGTTGACTGGATGTGAAATCGGTGAACAGTTTGCCCATAAGTTGCAAAGGAATCATAAGGCATCTTGAATGTGCTCATGTAGGACTATAAGTCTATTTGAAGCTTTTTCTTCTGAGCTAGCACATCATCATAGAACAGATGGGGTTGATAGATTTTGCAAAGTACTAGATTTCTCTCATCCAAAACATCCCTTATATCCTTTTGTTCTTTCTTCAGTTCAGTCTGGAGCTCATTCAACTTCTTCACTAGAGCTATATTATGAGCTTTTTGATGCTCCTTCTTGACTTTAGCCTCTGTTGCCTCTTCAAGGCTCTGCACTTGATCATCTACTACTATGCATAGGAGCTTAAGTCTAGCTAGTGATGAATCAATGTTTGGAAGAGTTGTACCCAGTATCAAACCGGTAAGCGTATCAACAGCTGCTTGGATTACATCCTGCTTCTTCTTCTGTCAAATGATTTCAAGGCACTCTTGAGCTACTTTGATGCTCTATGTTAGCTCTATTTCACTAGTAGACTAGACATCTATATGACAGGTGAGATCAGCTGGTTTATCTTGACTCCCGATTGTCTTCGGAGTCTCCATCTGGGTGCTCTTCACCGCTTCTCCTGCCTTGTCCTCTTCTGCTTTCTTCTTCTCTGCTTCTCTCCTCTTCTCTACTTCCTTGTCTTCCTCAACCTTTTTCTTTTCTACTTCCTTTGTCTTCTCTTATTCCTTATCTTCTTCTTCCTTCTTTTTCCTCTCTGCTTCCTTCTTCTTCTTCTCCTCTTCATCTTTCTTCTTTTTCTCCTCTTCATCCTTTTTCTTCTTTTCTTCTTTTCTTCTTCTTCCTTCTTCTTTTTCTCCTCTTCATCCTTTTTCTTCTTTTCTTCTTCTTCCTTCTTCTTCTTCTCCTCTTCATCTTTCTTATTTTTCTCCTCTTCATCCTTTTTCTGCTTCTCTTCTTCTTCCTTTTTCTGCTTCTCTTCTTCATCCTTCTTCCTCTGCTCGGCCTCTTCCTTCGCCACTTCCTTTCTATCCTCAACTTTCTTCTCCTTTTCAGCCCGATGCTTCTGTGCTATTGCCTTAGATGGTATCTCTTGGGTAACATACTCAGTATCCAAAGCATCGACATCAATGGTGTCGATTGGTTCAACAACCAGATTTCCTTCATCATCAAATACTTCATGCGGTTTGGATATAACCGGTTCTTTCTCAGGTTATCGATTGGCGAGACATGCTTTGTGAGTTTAGATAGCTGTTTTCATATACAGATGGGTGTCTTTTTCAACATCAGCAACTCTACCTTCTAACAGCCAAAGTCTTCTTTTTCTAGTGAAGAAGAGTCCTTTGTTTTGGTCAATAACATCATACAACTCAGAATTTTATAGGTCAGGAAAGTACTGTGCAAAAACCTTCTCCCTAATTTCCTGTTCTTTCTCTATGGCAATTTGCCATCTATTATCTAATGACATATATAGAGAATTTGGTGTCTGAGATTTGATCTCTGAGGGTGACCGGTCATTAATAAATAAATACTGAATTATTTCCTTTTCAACCGCTTCCTTTTCATCCTCATTGAAGTCATCAAAACACTCAAGTAAGTCATTTAGCACTTTTCTCCTAATATTCTTTATTGTTCTTTGACAATGTGTCAAAGTTTTATAGGAAGAGATATCTATATTTACTGGTGCAGATGATGCTAGTTCATCCTTTGTCCTCCTCTTTGCTTGATGTGTTTTCTTTGGATTTTCCTCAAACAAGGTTTCTTTTGAGTCTGGAGAGGTGTTCCTTGTCTTCCTCTTTCTCTAGAACACTTTAGCTGGTGCAGCTTCTAGTTTCCTCTTGGCTGGTGACTATTTGGTCACTTTTGGAGTTCTAGTAGTAATCGGTGTGGATGCTGCAAGCATTGCCTTTGCCTTCTTCATTACCAGTTCCTTTTCTTTTATTGCTGGTGGTTCCTCAACCGGTGCTATCCTCTCTAGGTAGGTGCTGGTTCTCTTCACCTTAGCATCAAGCGATGAGGCAATAAGGGTAGAGGCATACACTTCCAGCATATCGTACATCACCTCATAGCCCATTGGCTCTACTTCTTCCTGTCTAGGCTCAACAGCCTCCATTATGCATTTATCTACTTGGATGGTTAAGTAGATGTCATCTTGATATTTCTTAATGATATCACCTGAGATCCTCATCCTTTGGCTTATTTTTCATCTGAACTCATCAAAACACTTGTTTAGAACATTAGGGTAACTAGTTCCAATTGCTTGAATGCTCTCCTTGATTTGCTTGGTTACTTGTTGGTCAGGAGACCACTGGACATCTCCTACTCCTAGAAAGTATCCTTGAAAGTAAAAGAATAACCCAACCATTAGTTGTTTGAACTTAAACCTTTGTGCATTATCCTATTTGATCGACTTTAGGTTTGAGAGGAGTTGCCTCTGCATACTGGTGCACAGGTCAAATGATGTGTCCTCCTTAATCATCTGGTAAGTGGCATTTACCACTGCAGTAGATATAGAGTTAATTCTATTGGTAGAGAATGTCTGGTAGCCTATCACCATGTAGGCATACTTAACCAGATCATCCTTGATGGAGTTGACTTTCATGCCTTGTGAGTCGCTCACTAAACTAGTGAGCCTTGTCATTTTAGTTTTTCTTATTGTCCTTAGGGCTAGCACTTGCCCTGTGTTGCAAGAACCGATGTCTGCATGAATTACTTACAGTGTAATATCATGCGTCCTCTCTAGGTACATCTTGTCACCGTGGACTCTACTCAAAATGATCCTTATGTGATATTCTATAAAATATTCCAGGAAGTAGATAGTATTGTGGATTTCCTTCTTCTCCAAGATATTATACTCCAGTTTGATTTTCTTATCCTTCCCATAAAACAAACTTAACTAGGAGTGGATAGCTAGAGACCCTAGGTCTTCAATCTTGTAGTCTATGTAGTCAGAAATTCCCTCTTCTACTATCACACCAACTGGAACTTATGATAGAGCATTATACTTGGACTTTCATTGAATAAAACTTTCAGATTCAATAGATGCACTAGAACTGGTATAAGATGCGGAAGCCATGATAGAAACTTTAAGAACTTTGAGAAATACATTTTTTAAAACATGTGAATTTAGGGCTTTCCCATTCACCTTCACTCCACAATCCGTCTGTTGTTGAATCATTGCTTTGTGTTCTCCACTTGACCATTTGTAGTTTGAATTTGAATGTCCTTCACGGTTTGTCAATTTCTCAAGATCTCAGCTCAAATCGCCTTTTCGTCACTCTAATCTTTGAAAAAAATTTCTTCTCTCAAAAACAGATAGTGAGAAATGATTTGAAAAATTGCCTTTAAACATATCTCTCACCTACCCCCATTAATGCTCCTTTATTAGGGTGTAAACCCTAATTTGCCTTTTTACCATTTCTGGTCTTCCGCCAAGCAATAGGTATCACATACTAGTTAAGGTCTTTTACCAGTGTAAATAGGGGGTTCGAAACATTTCATCGTTTGCTCCCCCTAAGATTTTCTGAGGCGTAGTTTGTTGGTTCTAATATTTCCACACTAGGTAGAGAAACCAGTTCCTCTTGTAACACCACTAGTTTTTTCTTTCAGGTTTTGTTCATATCTGTTTGAATAGAGTCAACATCAATGTCTCCTTCTAGACTGATCGGTATATCATCAAATATGTTCCTTCTTGATCTGTAGAGTCTCGCAATGTGACCCATTTGTTGCAGTGATGGTAGACCAATCCAGGTGCTCTCCAAGGTCCATTGTTCATGTTTCCATTCTTCCTTTTGCATGTTACAACAGTGTGACCATGACCATGACAGATCATACAATTTGCTCTACATCCAGTTGCTGCTTGATAGACACCGCTTCTTGGTTAATGATTGAAGACATTAAACCGGTTGTGATTTTGATTCACAAAAGGTTCAGGACCAACTCCTTGGGTCCTCTAAGGATATCTTGTAGTGTCATTCATGACAGACCTCCATTCAAATGCTCTATGCCCATACTTGTTGCATGCATGACAGTTACCATTCAATCTATATAATCTAGGCTTATCATTTAGGAAATAAGGAAAATTGTTGTAAGCCTTACTCCTACACACATTTGCCGTATGTCCTCTTTAAGATAGTTAAAGAAAACAGGTTTAAACTTTTCTTACCTTTATGCTTTGATACCGATTGTTTCTTTGATGCTCCAGCATTTGTACCAAAGGTCTCACCTTCCTCATGACCAGAATAACCATGTCCATTAGTATTCTTGACCGGTTTGGTAGATTCAAGCTTTTGCTCAAGCTTGACAGTACTCTTGTTGAACTTAGCAAGTATTTCTTTTGACTCAGAGAGTTCTTTGGAAATAGCAGCATTTGCTTCCATTAGGTTTTCATTCTTAGAGATGGCACTATTTAGTTCACCTTTCATGTCATCCTTTTCCACTTTGCTAGCATGGAGTTGAGTAGTTAGGGCACTGATCTCTTGTTTCAGCTTGGAGATCTCATGATCTCTTTCTTTCACCAGATCCTCAGCTTTCCTCTGGTTCTCAAGCTCTTGACACATCCAGATAGTCAGTCCTTTCAACTCCTTTCTCAGGTTGGAGTTTGATTCATTCAACTTGTTTACTTTTGCAATTAGGGCTTCCATGTTTGCTTCATCTGCAGAACTATTTTCAGATAGCTCCGTCATCTTTTTTGCATGTTCTCTCCTTTTTGCTTGAGATGCCTTGTATTTGACCATAAGATCATCATAGGCTTGCTTAGACTGAGTGAGCCGTTGAGTAAGTTCCCTCAAGGTGTATTCCCCTATATCTCTTTCCAAGTGGTTAAACTTATAGAAAGGTAGGCTCTAATACCAATTGATGAATACTAAGAGGGGGGGTGAATTAGTATGCCAAACATCTTTACACTTAAACACTTTACTAGACTAATAGTAAATCGGTAAAACAATTTAGCAGACAAACCGGTTAACAAACATGCAAACCAAATAGCTAATAATGCATTCCCCCACAGAAGCACAAACACCATAACATAATAGATTTTGACATGGAAACCCAAATGGGGAAAACCACAGTGAGATGGAACTCACAAGTAACTATCCGTAGAATAGAAACCAGATCGGTTAAGGTCAGGCCAGTTAAGGTCTTACAATGTTCTTTACTAGAATAGATCTTGTTAGAAATCTCAATCTTTGTTAGGAGATAAGTCTAATTAAAGACTACCTTTCTAGAGGATTTGAGATCCACCGATGTGAACCACCTTGTTAGAGGATTTACAAGAGGCTTTTGGGCCTACCCAGTTAAGGGCTACAAACTTGTCAAAGATGTGAATAATCAACAAGTGAGTGATCTAGCAAATAGAACAGATTGCTTGGTTACATCCTTGATAGCTTGATCTTAATGCATTATAGCATTACTTTAGTCTTCTACACATTCATAATCTCTCTAACTCTTTAGTTACTTTAAACCCTAGCAACATCATCAACCTCAACAACAACAACCTTAGGATCCTAGACATGATGTCCTTATAAAGGAATCTGATTTCATGTAGGTCCAATAGGATTATAGTACAATTTCCTAGGTTCAATGCATCTGGACATATCTAGTAACACGGTACAAAAAGCACTGCTAGAGAGTCAGCACCGTCAAATGATAGGTGGATGGTAACTCATCACAGAGTATTACCGGTTCATACAAAATACCGATTGCCAGTTTGTCAAAATGAAGACTGGTAAAAATGTGTTATGTCGTTTTAATCCCTCATACCATTTGGTATCCATGAACCGCTTGGGATCGACATGCCACTTCAGATTGGTAAACACATTCTACAAAACATCAATAGTCTATGTGAGATTTTGCCAAGATCAAGAGGCAATGGAAAGAAAAAATAAGAGAAACAATAGAATGACAAGAACAAACTGGATTCACCAATACAGTGAATATAGGCCTGCTTATATAGGCAAGGCCATATGGATGTATGAACACAGAATTATGACATGTGGCTCAATGAGAAACATGGGTAGGTAAGAAATACTAAGGGTAGGTAGGAGAAATAATATAATATTCCACAAGAGGTGGATGACCCACCGAATGTGGAGTGTAATAGCAAAATAAGACCACAAAAGGTGGAATTTCTCCTACAAGCTCTATCCCTATGTGCACACTTCCCTAAGTGTCTCAAATCCAAACTACGAAGAGATGCATTATCCTAAGTTAACTTAAGTAAAGTGTAATAATATCCATAATGAATATTTATTTACATCAATAGTCTCAAGACTATAATACAACATACATCTAAAGACTATAATACAACATACCGGTTGGAACAAATACCGGTTGTGCTCTAACTCACACATATGAAGAGGATCTTAATGCAAGTGTGTGTCCATCAATGACAATCACAACATGAACATCAGAAATACCAACAATCTCTCCCTTTGGCATTTATGGCAACACTTAGGAAAATAAAATTTTGACATCTAAGTGTTTTACAACAAAAACATGCCATTAGCAAAATTGCTCCCCCTAAGCATATACACTATTCCTTTAACAGTACGATATATAACAATTTTGCATATAGAGCATAAACATTGAGACATCAGAGCATATATCAAAGCATATAACACAATTTTAAATCCAGATGCTTCTCCCCTATACTTCTCCAAAATAGATAGAGTACTTCTCCCCTTTTGCCAACAATGACAAAGTACCGCTGAACAACCCTGTTTCCATTCGATATTAAAATAATAAAATTTTATGACAACAAGGAATAATACTTGTCAAAAATAGATTTATAGTCCTGCAAGAATTGTTTCATCAATAGAGAATAGGACTTAAGTAGGGATGTGGCTACTTCTTTCTCTGTTTGCATCTTCGAGCCCTGTTCTTCCATGGCATGAATTATGCTCATCTCCTGTGTAATTGTCAAGGCATCCAGGTTTAGATAACACTTCTAAAGAATTTGTAGACATGGGAGTAGAACCAGTTGTAGCTCCTACAAATCTCTAGACCATGTGCTGATCTCTTGCTCCATTTTGGCTGACTGGATGTGAAATCAGTGAACGGTTTGCCCATAAGTTGCAAAGGAATCATAAGGCATCTTGAATGTGCTCATGGAGGACTATAAGTCTATTTGAATCTTTTATTTTTGAGCTAGCACATCATCATAGAATAGATGGGGTTGACAGATTTTGCAAAGTAGGAGATTTTCCTCATCCAAAGCATCCCTTATATCCTTTTGTTCTTTCTTCAGTTTAGTCCGGAGCTCATTCAACTTCTTCACCAGAGCTATATTAAGAGCTTTTTGATGCTCCTTCTTGACATTAGCCTTTTCTACCTCTTCAAGGCTCTGCACCTGATCATCTACTACTATGCATAGGAGCTTAAGTCTAGCTAGTGATGAATCAGTGTTTGGAAGAGTTGTACCAGGTATCAAACTGGTAAGCGTATCCACAGCTGCTTGGATTACATCTTGCTCCTTCTTCCATTGAATGGTTTCAAGGTGCTCTTGAGCTACCTTGATGCTTGGCATTAGCTTCGTTTCACTTGTAGACTAGAGATCTATAGGACTGGTGAGATCAGTTGGTTTATCTTGACTCCCAGTTGTCTTCAGAGTCTCCATCTGGGTGCTCTTCGCTGCTTCTCCTACCTTGTCCTCTTCCACTTTCTTCTCTACTTCTCTCCTCTTCTCTGCTTCCTTGTCTTCCTCAACCTTTTTCTTTTCTACTTCCTTTGTCTTCTCCTATTCCTTATCTTCTTCTTCCTTCTTTTTCCTCTCTGCTTCCTTCTTCTTCTTCTCCTCTTCATCTTTCTTATTTTTCTCCTCTTCATCCTTTTTCTTCTTTTCTTCTTCTTGCTTCTTCTTTTTCTGCTCTTCATCCTTTTTCTTCTTTTCTTCTTCTTCCTTCTTCTTCTTCTCCTCTTCATCTTTCTTCTTTTTCTCCTCTTCATCCTTTTTTCACTTCTCTTCTTCATCCTTCTTCCTCTGCTCAGCCTCTTCCTTCGTCGCTTTCTTTCTGTTCTCAGCTTTCTCCTCCTGTTCAGCCTGATGCTCCTGTCCTATTGCCTCAAATGGTATCTCTTGGGTAACATCCTCAGTATCCAAAGAATCAACATCAATGGCGTCGATTGGTTCAACAACCAGATTTCCTTCATCATCAAATGCATCATCCAGTTTGGATATAACTGGTTCTTTCTCAGGTTGCCAGTTGCTGAGACATGCTTTGTGAGTCTAGAAAGCTATTTTCATATACAGATGGGTGTCTTTTTTGACATCAACAACTCTACCTTCTAACAGCCAAAGTCTTCTTTTTCTAGTGAAGAAGAGTCCTTTGTTTTGGTCAATAACATCATACAACTAAGAATTTGATAGGTCGGGAAAGTACCGTGCAAAAACCTTCTCCCTAATTTCTTGTTCTTTCTCTATGGCAATTCAACATCTATTATCTAATGACATATATAAAGAATCTAGTATCTTAGATTTGATCTCTGAGGGTGACTGGTCATTAATACATAAATACTAAATTATTTCCTTTTCAACCGCTTCCTTTTCATCCTCAATGAAGTCATCAAAACACTCAAGTAAGTCATTTAGCACTTTTCTCCTAATATTCTTTATTGTTCTTTGACAATGTGTCAAAGGTTTATAGGAAGAGATATCTATATTTACCAATGTAGATGATGTTGGTTCATCCTTTGTCTTCCTCTTTGCTTGATGTGTTTTCTTTGGCTTTTCCTCAAACAAGGTTTCTTCTGAGTTTGGAGAGGTGTTCCTTATCTTCCTCTTTCTCTAGAACAATTTAGCCAGTGCAACTTCCAGTTTCCTCTTGGTTGGTGACTGCTTGGTCACTTTTGGAGTTCCAGTAGTAACCAGTGTGGATACTGCAGGCACTACCTTTTCCTTCTTCACTGTCGGTTCCTTTTCTTTCATTGCTGGTGGTTCCTCAACTAGTGCTATCCTCTCTAGGTAGGTGTCGGTTCTCTTTGCCTTAGGATCAAGCGGTGAGGCAATAAGGGTAGAGGCATACACTTTCAACATATCATACATCACTTCATATCCCATTGGCTCTACTTCTTCATGTCTAGGCTCAACAGCCTCCATTCTGCATTTATCTACTTGGATGGTGAAGTAGATGTCATCTTCATATTTCTTGATGATATCACCTGAGATCCTCATCATTTGGCTCATTTTTTGTCTAAACTCATCAAAATACTTGTTTAGAACATCAGGGTAACTAGTTCCAATTGCTTGAATGCTCTCCTTGATTTGCTTGGTTATCGGTTGGTCAGGAGACCACTGGACATCTCCTACTCCTAGAAAGTATCCTTGAAAGTAAAAGAATAACCTGACCAATAGTTGTCCGAACTTAAACCTTTGTGCATTATCCTATTTGATCAACTTCAGGTTTGACAAGAGTTGCCTCTGCATACCGGTGCACAGGTCAAATGATGCATCCTCCTTAATCATCCGGTAAGCGGAATTTACCACTGTAGCAGATATAGAGTTAATTCTATTAGTAGAGAATGTCCGGTAGCCTATCACCATGCAGGCATACTTAACCAGATCATCCTTGATGGAGTTGACTTTCATGCCTTGTGAGTCACTCACTAAACCGGTGAGCCTTGTCACTTTAGTTTTACTTATTGTCCTTAGGGTTGGCACTTCCCCTATGTTGCAGAAATTGGTGACTACATGAATTGCCTACGGTGTAATATCATGTGTCCTCTCTAGGTACATCTTGTCACTGTGGACTCTGCTCAAAATGATCCTTATGTGATCTTCTATAAAATCTTCTAGGAAGTAGATAGTATTGTGGAGTTTCTTCTTCTCCAAGATATTATACTCTGGTTTGTTTTTCTTATCCTTCCCATAAAAGAAACCTAATTGGAAGTGGATAGCTAGAGACCCTAGGTCTTCAATCTTGCAGTCTATGTAGTCAAAAATTCCCTCTTCTACTATGACACCAGCTGGAACTTATGATAGAGCATTATACTTGGACTTTCATTGAATAAAAATTTCAGATTCAATAGATGCACTAGAACTAGTATGAGATGCGGAAGCCATGATAGAAACTTTAAGAAATTTGATAAATACCTTTTTTAAAACACATGAATTTAGGGCTTTCTGATTCTCCTTCACTCCACACTCCGTTGATTGTTGAATCATCGATTTGTGTTCTCCACTTGATCATTTGTAGTTTGAATTTGAATCTCCTTCGTAGTTTGTTAATTTCTCAAGATCTAAGCTCAAATTGCCTTTTTGTCGCTCTTCTGTTTGAAAAACTTTTCTTCGCTCAAAAACAGATAGTGAGAAATGATTTTAAAAATGCCTTTAAACATATCTCTCACCTACCACCATTAATGCTCCTCTATTAGGGTGTAAACCCTAATTTGCCTTTTTACCATTTCTAGTCTTCTGCCAAGCAATAGGTATCACATGCCGGTTAAGGTCTTTTACTGGTGTAAATTGGGGGTTCGAAACATTTTGCTGTTTGCTCCCCCTAAGCTTTTCTGAGGCTTAGTTTATCGGTTCTAATATTTCCACACTAGGTGCAGAAACCGGTTCCTTTTGTAACACCACTGGTTTCTTCTTCCAGGTTTTGTTCATATTTGCTTGAACGGTGTCAACATCAATGTTTCCTTCCGGAGTGATTGGTATATCATCAGATATGTTCTTTCTTGATCTATAGAGTTTGGCAATGTGACCCAGTTTGTTGCAGTGATAGCAGACCAATCTAGGTGCTCTCCAAGGTCCATCATTCTTGTTACCATTCTTCATTCTACATGTTGCAGTAGTGTGACCATGACCATGATAGATTATACAATTTTCTCTCCATCTAGTTGTCGCTTGTTAGCCACCGCTTCTTGGCTAATGATTGAAGACATTAAATTGGTTGTGATTCTGGTTCACAAAAGGTTCAAGACCAACTCCTTGGGTCCTCTGAGGATATCTTCCAGTGTCATTCATGACAAATCTACATTCAAATGCTCTATGCCCATACTTGTTGCATGCATAACAGTTACCATTCAATCTATAGGATCTAGGCTTATCATTTAGGAAATAAGGAAAATTGTTGTAAGCCTTACTCCTACACACATTTGCAGTATGTCCTTCTTTAAGATAGTTAAAGAAAATAGGTTTAAACTTTTGTTTACCTTTATCCTTTGATGTTGGTTGTTTCTTTGATGATCCAACATTTGTACTAGAGGTCTCACCTTCCTCATGACCAAAATAACCATGTCCATTGGTATTCTTGATCGGTTTGGCAGATTCAAGCTTTTGCTCAAGCTTGACAGTACTCTTGTTGAACTTAGCAAGTATTTCCTTTGACTCGAAGAGTTCTTTGGAAATAGCAACATTTGCTTCCATTAGGTTTTCATTCTCAGAGATGGCACTATTTAGATCACCTTGCATGTCATCCTTTTCCACTTTATTAGCATCGAGTTGAGTAGTTAGGGCACTGATCTCTTGTTTTAGCTTGGAGATCTCATGATCTCTTTCTTTCACCAGATCTTTAGCTTTCCTCCAGTTCTCAAGCTCTTGACACATCCGAATAGTCAGTCCCTCCAACTCCTTTCTCAAGTTGGAGTTTGATTCATTCAACTTGTTTACTTCTACAATTAGGGCTTCCATGTTTGCTTCATCTACATAACTATTTTCAAATAGCTCCATCAACTTTTTTGCATGTTCTCTCCTTTTTGCTTGAGATGCCTTGTATTTGACCATAAGATCATCATAGGCTTGCTAAGACTGAGTCAGCCATTGAGTAAGTTCCCTCAAGGTGTATTCCCCTATATCTCTTTCCAAGTGGTGAAACTTATAGAAAGGTAGACTCTGATACCAATTGATGAATACTAACAGGGGGGGTGAATTAGTATGCCAAACATCTTTGCACTTAAACACTTTGCCAGACTGACAGTAAACCGATAAAACAATTTAGGAGACAAACCGGTTAACAAACATGCAAACCAAATAGCTAATAATGCATTCACCCAAAGAAGCACAAACACCATAACACAAGAGATTTTGACGTGGAAACCCAACTAGAAAAAACTATGGTGAGATGGAACTCACAAGTAACTATCTGTAGAATAGAAACCAGATTGGTTATGGTCAGACTGGTTAAGGTCTTACAATGTTCTTTACCAGAATAGATCCTGTTAGGAATCTCAATCTCTATTAGGAGATAAGTCTGATTAAAGACTACCTTGCTAGAGGATTTTAGATCCACAGATGTGAACCACCTTGTTAGAGGATTTACAAGAGGCTTTTGGGCCTACCTGGTTAAGGGCTATAGACTTGTCGAAGATATGAATAATCAACAAGTGAATTATCTAGCAAATAGCATAGATTGCTTGGTTAGATCCTTGATAGCTCAATATTAATGTATTACAACATTACTTCAGCCTTATACACATTCATACTCTCTCTAACTCTTCAGTTACCTTGAACCCTAGCAACAACATCAACCTCAACAACAACAACCTTAGAATCCTAGACATGATGTCCTTATAAAGGAATGTGATTTCATGTAGGTCCAATAGGATTACAATACAATTTCCTAGGTTCAATGCATCTGGACATATCTGGTAACATGACACAAAAAGCACCACCAGAGAGTCGGCACTATCAAATGATAGGTGGATGGTAACTCATCACAAGATACCAATTTGTAACTCATCACAGAGTATTACCGATTCATACAAAATATCAGTTGCTGGTTTTTCAAAATGAAGACCGGTTGGAAAAAATACCGGGTGTGCTCTAACTCACACATATGAAGAGGATCTTAATGCAAGTGTGTGTCCATCAATGACAATCACAACATGAACATCAAAAATGCCAACAGGGAGTGTGTAAGACCTAGGGAAGGCCAACCAATGGGAGTCCCTCACTCTATCCAAGAGGTTGGAAGGAGTGAGAGAAGCCTTCTTAGGCTAGGAATGGAAGTTTAGTGAGATAATCACCCACTCTCCATCCTTGGAGAGTTTTGAGAATTTTTGGAGGAAAACGAGTTTGGGATAGAAAATTTGGCTAAGTGTTGCAGAAAAGATTGAGGATTGGGCTGCTCTTCATCAAGTTTTCCCCTAGAATACCCTTGGTAGAGTCAAGTTTGGTGTTTTCTTTTCTTACTTGTGTATATGAGAATCTGTTGTAGAATGCTTGAATGGAAAATGTTGTATTTTATTTGTGTTGTACTTTTGAAATATTTATGTGATTTCTTGCTTATTTTTTGTTTTATGCATTGTTGTGTTTTGGGGAGTGTCCAAGACCATCTTTCCCTTGGGAGGGTAGATTGGTCTTGGGGGTGGAAGGAGTTTGATAGCCTTAGGGTGAGAGGCTCTCATTATGAGAGTGATCTCAAGGGTCTGTCCATGTGACCCTTGTTGCATTTTTGTGTCATTTCACTTGGGGGTCATAAGGGGAGCAAATATGGCATGTTTGCCTTTTTGGGGGTCATAAGGATGTAGGGGTTAAGAGTGAGTTTTGGTTATGTTTTCTTGGATGCCATTAGTTGGCTGTGAGTTCTATCTAGCAGAATCTCCCCTAGAGTACTTGGTCCACTTCCACACTAGTAAAACATCACATAATGTGATGAAGTTTCAGCTTGGGAAGGGAATGTGTTTGTGGTGTTTTGTTTCCCCCTGCTTGTTGTGTGTTTGCTTGATTGTAACCTCATCTAGGACTTGATTCTCCAAGCTCGGGGGTGACTTCTAGTAAGCCTAGGCTAGGTGGTGAGCACCCCATGGTCACAGCCTTATGATTTCATGTAGGTTGCTTGGAAAGAGAAAAGAAAGCTAGGAGTTGCAGATTTATTTAGTTGCAAATAAAAAAATAGGAAAAGCAATATTATGCTTTAGTTGCAAAAATGTAAATGAGGAGCTTTATGTTGTTTTTATCTTCTGTATAAAGAAATATAATATTGTATTTAAGTCCTCATTATTAGAATGAGAGACCACTTGGGTTGTTCCACCCATTGTAAAAGTTGACTTTTGTATTTGAATATTCTATGAGAAAAGTGCATTTTATTTAAATTCTAAAATCTATAATGTTGTTGTAAATATATTCAATTCTGTTGAGTTCTGTATTTTGTTTATTTCTGCAATTTTAAGTAGAGAAATTAAAAAAAAGGGAGAAAAGCAATGTGTGATTAAGTAATTTCCTGCAGTATTTGAATGTTGTTATTCTGTCATTATTATCTTTGTTTAGGCATAGTTTAAAACTAATCTATAAACAAAGTAATTTGCTGTAGATAAGCCTGTTAGTAGAACTGTCAAAAGAAAAATATGTATTGCTGTAGCTAAACCTGTTAGTTTATAAAGTCTTTGCTATATGAAAAAAAAAAAAAAAGGGAAATGAAATGTGTTTTAAGTATTTTCCTGCAATATTAAATGTTGTTGTTGTTGTCATTTTAGCTTATACAGAAGAAAATAAAATAAATAAGAAACTAAAGTAGAACCATAAAGTTTACCTTTACTATAAATATCTAAATGAAGTTGAAAATGCACTCCAGTCATAATTATTTATGTCATTCTTTTACTTCCATCATTTTTATATCTTTTTGTTCATTACAAAATATTAATCTACAAACAAGAGAAATAAAAATAAAAAATTATTTATTGTCTTTAGATTGTTGTTAGTATAACTGTCAAAGAAAATATATTGCTATAAAAAAAAAGAGAGCTTTTAACCCTTCTAAGACCGAATAAACTTAAGTATAAATGCAGACACATTTAAAAAAAAAAAAAACCATTTGTGCAAACTATATATATATATATATATATATATATATATATTATAAAACAAAAAAAAAATTTACAAAAAAAAATAATGATTTGTGAGGGGGGGTGAAACCCTACCCCTCCTCATGAGAGATGTCGCGGGCCACGCTGCCACTGTGGGCAACCACTGTGGGTGTCCATAGTGGGCTGCATCGGGGCCACCACTGTGGGCTTCCACGGTGGGTTCCCCATGAATGTCACCGCTCTCCCTCTCCCCCCTTCTTCAAATGCGACCTCTGCCCAAACTTGGCTGCCACTTTGCCCCTCCATGGCCATTGTCGTGCCCTAGCTCGACACTATACCTACACACACACAAACACACACACCATGAAACAATTTTATTTTTTTTATATTAAACCCTAACCCATTTTGGGTTAGGGTATAGGTAAATAGAAAAAGAAAAAAAAAAGAAAGAGAAAGGGCTTTAGTATCAAAAAAAAAGGGGAAATGCAACCCTAACCCAATTTCGGGTTAGGGTTAGCATTTTAGTAATAAGAGCATTTTAGTCCTTATTATAAATTGTTTATCTTTAACTTAGGGTTTGCATGTAAATTTTGGGGGGAAAATTTGAATTAAATTTTTGAATTATAACTAATATTTAAGGTTACTTAATAGTTGAATTTTAATATTTCATGGACATAGTTGGTCCTTTTATTTAGAGAATTAAATTTTAATATATTCTGTGTTTATAATTTAAAATGGAGATTAATGTTAATTGGATACATTATTCACTTAATTGAATTAATTTATTTAACTTGGGAAACTTTATAGTTAAATGATATCTTCGATTAATTATGGACGTTAAGTTATATTTTAAATTGCGGAAAAAAGATTTATAATTGAAAATTGTTAATTATTTTTATGAATTATAGCCCTTAAGACCAACGTTGGCTAGATGAATTATATCGTCAAAATTAAAGGGTTAGGGAAATATTAAAATTGACTTTAGCATAAAATTGGATTTACTTGTTTGATGACTTTGTGAAATTTGAACCCTTAACGGTTAGAATTAAATAACGAAATTGGTGTGCATTCAATTAATTAAATTCATGACAACTTATTTTAAGATAATTAAATTAACTAATTAAAATATGGCAACCCCCTTGGGAATAATTAATGTCGCTTATTTGCTTTAGCTAATTAACCCAACTTTAGAAAACAAATCTATTTACATCTTACCTAAGGCAAAACTCTATTGATTTCATTTTAATGTAGACTATGTTATGAGTTTATGTTGTTCAAAAAAATTTGTTGTTCCATTTTTTTTGCCCAAAAGTTTGGGCATGACATAACCCTAGTAGTTCAACTGAAATCAAGAACCCCCTAGCCCATCCTATTATTGAATGCATTATTCAAGAGTTGAAAACAAGGGAGAATATTTCTGAGGACTCTACTTCTTTGTGGTCTACTAGCTCTAAGTAGACTCTGGAAAACCTTGTTGGTAATTTTTCTACTCCTTCTACCCCCTCATTTAGCACCCCTCCAACCTCAACTGTGAACTCACCAAGGAAATGGGACTTTCCTAATTTTATTGATAAGGTCAACAAGCTTTTTTATGCCTACAATAAATAGGAAACTATAATCTATTGGATTTTGGGGTAACTAAATTTGGAAAAAAAGAAAATTAACAATCTCAAGACCCTCACTAAAGAAGATACTTGAGCTTCTAATTGGCCAATGGACGATAAGGATCAAATTATTTAGTGGAGAATCTTGAGAAGTGTGAATTGATGGAAGAGGAATTAAAGGGGCTCTATAAAAAGATGGAAGGAGGATGGAAAGGAGATGATGAAAAAAATTGAGGTTCTTTAGGACAACCAGGGGTCACTTAAAAAAGGAAAATTGGAGGAAATGATATCATTGAACAATGAAATATCAAAGAAGAACTTTGTGGTTCTACAAGACATTCGAGAATAAATCAAAAGGAGGCAGGCTAAAAAAGAAACATCACTTGAATTCTTCCCTACTACTAGAATAGAGTTGTTGATTTCAAGGGTGAAAGAACATCAAAGTTCCCTACTATTTATTCAGGTAAAGGTTCAAACAAGAGGCTCTCCTCTACCAAAATGAAATTGATGAGTCAAGACTGGAAGATTTAGAATCCCCCCACCAGGTAGTCCATTGGTTCATATCTTTTGTGGGGATGTGACTATTTATTTCTTTTTTAGTTAGTCTAGTCTAGTCTAGTCTTGTCTTCTAGTTTTGTGGTTTAATGTTCTAGGTGTCATCTAGGTTCTATTCTTTTTGGCAATTGGCCAACTAGTTTGGGACTCTCACTCCATATGAGACCCTAGGTTTCTTTACTTTAGCAAATATGTAATGGTTTGAGCCTCTCCTGGTTTAATCTAATCAGAACATACTTGGTGATGGGTATTCAAAAACTAGTCAAGATAAGTACCTATAGCAAGGTGGATGTATGAATTCTTCCTCGTGTGCAAAATATGTTACAAGTGTAGTTGTTGTTGCACCAAAAGATCAATCTGTTAATGCCCAATACAACCACTAGACTTATAGAATCCACAAGAGGTGATTAAGCCATGTCACAAACCTGAGCATTGTGCTGCACAATAGAAGGAGACCAAGGGCACACATCTTGCAATAACCCCCCAGTGCAAGTGAGGGGTTTGAACCTGTGACCAAGCTCTGATACCACTTTTTACAAGTGTGGTTGTCTTTGCACCAAAAGATCGACTTGTTATTACTTGATACAACCACTAGACTTATAGAATCCATAGGAGGTGGTTAAGCCATGTCACAAACTTGAGCATTGCATTGCACAACTCAAGGCCCAAGGGCACACACCTTGCAACAAAAGAAACTTGTGCTAACATTTTCTTAAGTCTCCAATGCTTTTATAAAATGGTAATGATGTCCTTTGAGTTAAATACAAAAAATATGACAGTAATTCATTTTCAAATCGTGGAAAAAGTATATTCAAATGATGTGGAGAGATTCTTGGGTAGTGTATCAAGTGTCAATTAATTTTAACATTAATTACACCTGATTAGACAATCTACTATTGATATATTAATGTATCTCTCATATTATTTTGACACTTGGAATGTTTAATTGCTTCACATGAGAAGGCATTAGTTTTACACATAGTTCAAATTAGGTTTAAATATTCCAAAAGTGTGAGAAATTATTACCCATTAGGTAGGGATATTTTAATGACTTCCTTTGCTATATTATTTCTCCATATAAGAATTCATCAAATGGAATGATGATGTCTATCACTATTGGTTCTAGCAATAATTTTTGTCATAATAGTCATTTAGAAGTAAGTATAATGTCTTTTTCAAATTATATCTTGATCTTCTCTAGTTGTGGGGAATCTCTCTATTAGGTAGTAGTGAGTGAATAAAGTCAGAAGGTGTCTTCTTGTTGTGGCTATTTTTAATTAGGATTTAGAAATCTGCAAATATTTCAATTCTAAGTAATAAGATGGTGGGGTCCAAAAAGGAGTCAGGAAGATAACATGAAATGTCTTATAAAAAGAATCAGACTTATTCCTTTCATTTATTCCTACTCCTCCCACTTGTGGGCAATTTAAAGTGGAAATTCTCTTACAAAAGGAAAGGTTGTGTAATAATTCTATACAAGAAGTTAGTTCTTAAATACCCACAAAAGTATAAACTTGGCACTTTTGAGAGTTTAAACATGCTATGCATAGCAATTTTATGGATCTTGTACATTCTAATAGCTAGACCACTTCTCACTTAATCTAAAACGAAAATTGGGTCCCTATATATTTTTAAAACAAAATGAGGCATGTTGTGAAGACATAACAAATATAGGTAATAGATTTGGTGTTGAGCTCAATATGGATTGTTGTCCAACAATCTTATGAGATTGTGATCAATATTTATACCCTTTTAAGGGTCATCAAACAACTTAATGGAGCTCTATTGCATCTTAATATAGATTGTTCCTATATAATTTGGGAGTCTATGATTTGAGAATTTAGGACTAAGAACTTAGGAATTTAGCTCAAAACTACACCCTTTTGAGGGTCAATGGGTAGCTTAATGGAGCTTCACTTGATTTAGGATTTGTTTCTTCAAATCAATAATTTCTATTATATATATTTATTTTATATAATTAGCAGTTTTTTTGATGTAGGCCCTAAGGGGAAGTCACTTGGAAAGGTGAAGTTTGTGTTTGCAGAGGTACATTTGGAGGAAAAGTATAATCAAGGGGGGAATGTTAGCGAATGTTATTGAAGAAGTTAATTATTACATTGTAGGTGGTTAAAGTTTGTAGTTACTACAAATGCATACATCTTTGATATAAATATACGTACTCCTCTTCAAACTAGATTATCAAGCATGATTCACCTTCATATTTTACCTAATTCTTATCACTTAGATAAAATGTCCAACCACTTTCATTAACTTACCTTTAGAATAGGTAACAAAATATGTTAAAGAAATATTGTGTCTTCCCTTAATACATAAAGATGCATCTCTTTATTTTTTTAATATTAAATGTTTTATTATGAAGTAATATACTATGATATTATATATCTAATGATTCTCCCATGATATTTAGTCAACCTAAATAATTAGAAATTTCCTTTAAAAATATCTTTTTTTATTAAAAATTAAAAAATATACTAATTGCCTTATTAAAATTATGTCCCCCTTGCAAGACTTGTTGGAAGTATATATTTATGTTGTTGTCATTGATGGCAAACCCTTTTTCTAGGATGGCATTGGTCCAGAATGTCTGTGGTGTAGAGATATCTTGTTGTGTTAGTGTTGCAATTGTTCATTGTTTGTTCTAGAAGTGTTCAGGTTCGAAAAGTGTTGTTGATTTTGTTTTTTATAGTTATCTTTGTTGGATATAATTTTGGTATCATGGATATGACTAATCTATGGTTTGAAAATATCTTTGTGTTCTTCGGGTGTTGTTGCAATGTTTGTTGTTGGTTGTGATATTCTCTGTTTGACCTATCCTTAGATCTAGATATGAGTTGTGGGAGATTGTTTGATGTGTTATGGGTTTCAACGTAACATATGGAGATACTGATGCGAGAGCATCCCTGATTCATGGCAATCTTGCATCAACCAAAAATATTTTCTTTTTGTTTGCAGTTTCAACATTTCTTTCCATGTGTACCAGTTTTGGCTCACCAGACCCTGTGGTGTTGGATTCTACTTGAAGACTTGATCATCTTTCTTATTTCCAGATCGCATCACATTTGAATCATTTTCCAGCAAGATTGTTGGAATCCAAGAACAATCAGAGGGGGGGTGAATCAGTGTTCTATCGGTATGATCAATTTTAACCTTATTAAAACATGCATACACCAACTAGTATACCGATACATAAAGAATTGAAAGAAGTAAATCAACCAAAAACCCAATCACATAAATGAGAACCATAACACACAAAATTATACATGGAAAACCTTAAAGAGGAAAAACCATGATGCGATTTATGACCCACAATATCAATCGACTAGCCATATGAAGAGATATTATAAAATATAGGGGCCTGCACTTGCAAGAAGGCTTACAACCTAGATCACACTACTCAATCACAAAAGGAGCCTGACTGACTACATACAAATCCAGACTACAATCTGGAGAAGTTTTGAACTACAAAAGATAGCATCTCCTATGCCTGAATATATATAGTTCTAGTTAAGCTCTATCTATTCTAGTCTGAAACCCTAAACCCTTTACCAGAATACCCCTTTACACAAATATCCTCACATACATGATCTCTCTAATTTTTTTCTTATCTCCTTCATTATTTTCTTCCAATTACATATTGGCATCATATCAAATCATATCCATTACCATTATAATGTCAAAATGATCTAATCCAACTGACCTATATACCCTATACAGTTTATCATACCTTATGTCGATTTACAAAGATAATTATAATATCAATATACATGTCAGCTAGATAACATAAATACATGAATATCAAAAACAATTTCCGATGTCAGATCCAAGAGATGTCGACCTTCAATACCAATAATCTTAATATAAACCATGTTAGCTTGCATTGCTGGTAACCAAAGAAATTCTTCTATCTTGCTGGTGCTGGTGTCGATGCAGTGTCTATGAAGTGCCTACTGGTATACCACTGAACCAAAACATGAAGCCAGAACAAGATACCATGTTGCCATCAATGAAAACATAGTGAAACCAACCAATTGAGTGTCAATTTCCAACAATCTCCCCCTTTGGCATTGATGGCAACACTCATGTGTAAAATTATCATGGTTTCATCATGCCTGCTCCCCCTAAGCTGAATATTCATCAATATAAAATACTCCATACCTCCATAGTTTTCCATGTATATACTCCCCCTAATGTATACAACTCTCTCTTTTCTTTTCCACACCTATAGCATTCCCTCTTTGATATCAATGCCATCAAAATTTCCAAAAAGAATGCCAAAGATCCAAAACTGGGACAAAGGATAAAAGATGTTGTACAATGAATATCCCAAAAATATCTTACTGGAGATTAATATATTTGAAAATATTTAGGTATGCCTTTCCCAAAAGCTCAAGGTAAGTATCCCAACTAGATTTGAAAGTGTCAAAAATAGATGCAAGTCCATTTAGCATATGGGCAAAGGAATCTTTCTCTTTTATCTCTATCGATATGGGCTTTCCAACTGGATCTATACACTCCTTCTTATGTACACCAAGTGAATCCAACCAGATCTATACACTCCTTCTTATGTACACTGAGTGAATCCAACCGGGGACTCACCAAACCTCTCTGACTTTTGGTGCTTCTTATGATTTTTTCTTTTTCTTTCTCAAGAGAAGAAACTTGAGCTTCCAAAACCAAAATTTGACCATCAATGGATGTAGTCAATGAATTCAATCCATCAAAATAATTGTCTATACTTGCAATTTTCTCTTGGAATTCCTTAATCTTCTTATGAAACTTAAATGTGCTCAATGGTTGTCTTAAGCTTGCTGGATGGGCTCTCTTCCCTATCAAACTTTCACTCTGGGACTAGTCTATGCAAAATAGTGATAGTTTGATCAATAATCCCTTTATTTATAGATCCCTCTTTCATCAATTTCTGTGCAGCCATCATCATGAGTTCAGTAGGACTCATCTCAATTTCTTTTTTCTTTACAACCTACAAGGTGTCAATTGACAACAATGATGGACCTACTACCAATTCCCTACTAGATTCCCCTTTCTTCTCCTTTGATGATTTATCTTTTATAGCTTTCTCACTTGAACCAAGGGCTTTGCCACTTGGTACAGTCTTTGTAACTATTGGTTCCTCTATAAGAACTATAACCTCATCCTGTGCATTTGTATCTAAAGGATTGTTATCCTTAACATTAGTATCCTATACAATATCAACCTTTTCACTTTCTGTATTTTTCGGTATCTCAACAATTTCCTATACATTTGTATCTACCGAGGACTTAATTTCCATTATTTTAATGTTTTTCAAAATTGAGGGTGAAGTACCCATAATAATCTTTCCTTTTCCTTCAACCGGGGTGTTTGCAATGTCTGTCTTTGATTCCGGTAAATTAAAAAAACCTTGGTTCTCTTCAAAGAACTTAACCCATGCCTTTTTTGTCTCCTTGATTATCTCATTTACCCTTCCTAGCATAAGACTGGTTATTCTATGTTTGTTGTTAAAGAATTTTTATCTACAACCTCAAGTGTCCTATCCATTTCTTTTGGAGTAATAGAAACACAGGAAGATAATAACTCTTGAATTTTTATGTTCTTGTCTTCTTGCATTTCTGATAGTCTCCTAACATCTAACATATCATACAATTCTATTGATATGTGGTCTTCAATGTGCTTGTATTTAGGTTTAATCTTTCCAAAATCTCCCATTAGCTCACTCATGTACATGCCCTTCATATCAGATGTCCCCAAATCCTCAATGTGACAGTGTATGTATGCCCTAACATCTTATACATACACAACTCCTTCTGAAACATGGGAAAATCCTCCAACCGAATCTTCCAGGGTAGCCACATGTGGATACCACTTGAAAATTAGCCTGGGATGATCCTTGATCTCAACAACAGTTGGATTTGCAATAAAGATAGGAACATATGGTGATCTCATTAGGATAATGATGTAGACAAGTTAGGCTCTCCTACTAGGTTTGCTTACTCTTGATATCTCCTTAGGCTATCTCTTGAACCATTCAATGGTTCCACACTTGTCAACCTTCCAAAGGTTGTAGGGCCCACCCTTACTAGCCTTCCCAAGGTCCTTAGACTAAGGTGACCACTTCTTGCATTGTGAATGTCCCACACTACTTATTAGAGACCTTCCTACTCAACTCCTTAACCAAGAGCCAACCCCCTCTACTATAGGATCTTCACTCACACAAGACCAACACACTTAGGGATGATTTTATTTAGTTTTCCAAGCCTATCCCTTCATTTAGGACTTCTTTTTTTACCGGTTCCAAGCTTTAGAGCCAATCTGCTCTTTTTTAGGCCTACTGGGGGACCTAATACAATTAGCCCTACCGGTGAGCTATTTTGCAGTTATCTATCAAAAGTCCTAAACGCCCCTATTAACTCTTTGGATTTTTAGATACCCTTTTGGAAGCTTAATACAATATCTCAAAATTGGATATGGGTTTGGTCTCTAACCATCCTAACCCTTTTTAGGCCTAATTCCTCCTTGTAAGCCCACAAAATGGGAATTTGTAGGTATGTCTTCACCAGTCCATTTGCTCAAGGAATCTGATGATTGGTGTAGGTCTATACATCCATGAGTATTTCAAATCCAACCTTGTCTCAATCCCATCCATCAGATTTACCCATCTAGGGCCTTCTATCTATAATCCCCAATGCTTGCCAACTCAACATGCCAAGCCTAGGGTATGGTGGTAAATATAAAGTTGAGCCTTCCCTATCTTAAAAAAAAAAAGAAAACATTATATACAAGGCCACCTAACATTCCATAAGGCTTCAGTATGGAGTTCCACCATGGAATGCTAGGAATGGGCTATAGAATACTCAAAACCCTAGTTTTTAGGTCTTTAGGACCTTCCTGCAACAAAAATGACAAAAATTGCAATCTCTAATAGTTGGAAACTTAAAAAAACCATCAAATGAAATATATGTCCCTGATCTAACAATTCATGCCTTGGTTTGGGATTGGAAGTCTATACAGATTGTACAAAACCAATTGAACTCAACTAGACTCGCTGAAAACACAAAATTTGAAAGGCTAAACTTTCTCTTCTTGTTTCAATTCTTTAACCAACATTCTCATTGGTTTTCCCAAGCCTTATATTAGCCTTGGGATGGTTACAAATGCTTGAAACTAAAAAATACAACCAACTAGCCATTGGTGTGTGAAAGTGGAAATGTTGCAAAGTTGCTATGAGCAACTTTTGCAACTTTTTACAACTTTTTACAAAAGTGAGAAACTTTGCTCAAATCCAACCTAGGTCACTTCCTAATGATCCAAATGACCTTATAAAAATCTAAAAAATCATCAAAATCACCTGTACTAACTCAATAATAACTTATTCTACCAAGTGCTCTATCTGGCACCCTGAAGAGCCCATATGCCAAAATTGGCCAATCAGTGACTCCTAGGGTCCTTACAAACATTTGAGCACTTATTCAAAGACCTATTGACCTTATTACAAACCAAAACAACATGATTCCAATCTCCTCAAATCCATCACAACAATATTGCCTTTATGCCCCTGCACCAGATAACTGGTGAACAACCGAGAGGGGGGTGAATCAGTTGTTAAAATATTATAAATTTTAATCCATAATACAACCTTAAACAAATCAAGTACCAGTATAGAAAGATGCCAGTAGGAATAGATACCAATAAACAATAATTAACTAGATAATCAATGCAAAGCAATCATACCACATAACACCATGATTTGTACGTGGAAAACCTAGAAAGGGAAAAACCATGGTGCGAAGCCTACCCACAGTCAAATGATACTTCTATAGAAAGTATGTGTTACAATGAGGGGCCTGCGCTTGCAAGAATGCACACTACATAGAGCATACTGCTCATTACAAAAGAGTCTCACTGACTATAGAGTGTTGGCATATGCACACTCCAATGAGACATTGTAGGTGATTGAAGGTTTTGTCATTGATGGCAACCTTACAATCCTATGGCACCGACAAGGCATTACACTAGCAAGATAGTTCACCGGCATCAACAGATCACACTCTACACTGACACTCAGACCACCGACACTGACACAAAGAAAGGAAGCATATCGGTATAGAGGCCGACAAATTTTTTGATATATTATATTTTATTTTATTTATTATTGTAAAAACTTTGTAAGCTGACTTGGCAAGTTGTAAAATGACTCTTATATATAAGAGAGATCATTGCAGACATTTTGTAAGCAAGAAAAAGGAAGATATTAGGTAGACCTATTATGCGAAATATAGGTTAAGGGTTTTATGAAAATAATAGAGTAGAAACCGGTACTGGATCAGGCATTATAGATGCTATTGTAAAGCAATACAAGATATTGGATTTGTATAATCCACATTGTAAGTTAGTGAGACTTCCCATTGAGTAGTGAGCTCTAGGCAATTGGCCTTCCTGCATGTGCAAGCCCCTTTTGTAAGTAATATTCTCTTATTGGCTAGTAAGTGAATATTGTGGGTCTCAAATCCTACCGAGGTTTTTCCCACATCGGGTTTCCTCATTAAATCCTTGTGTCATGGTGTGCTTTTTCATGTGGATGCTTTTAATTCTATTTATTGCATTATTTCTTGCATACCAGTATACTATTATAATATGTTCTACATGTTTTAAGTTAAGAAATTCAAATCACCAGTTAGATACTCATTCACCCCCCCCCCCCCTCTCAGTATCTGTGGGAATCCTAACAATTGGTATCAGAGCTTGGTCCTCTATTTTCAGAAGCCTAACAACTTGAGGAAGATCTTGACACTGGTAAAGATGGAAAATCTGATGAAGCAACTTGAAGTAGCTCTCTTAGACTATGATACAGAGAAATTGAAAAATATCAAACTAGAAGATGATCTAAAAGCAGCTTAGGATATCATTCAAGCACTTCAAGGGAATCTTACTATTGCAAGAAATAAGAGAAGAGAGCTTTGTGAAAAGATACAAAGTGAGAATGATGAAAAGGAATCACTTAATGATATGATAAGCAAGCTGAAACTGGAGAACATAACAACAAAGAATGAGATGTAGGATATGACTATGAGATTTTGTAAAGAAATTGAAGATAGGAAGAAGAATGAAGAAGAATTGACCAGAAGATAAAGTGATGCAGCAAATGAGAACACAAGACTTAGCTATGAAAATGATTTATTGAAGACAGATCTGATGCACACTCAAAATGACTCTAGTGAACTAATGAGGTAGAAAGAAGTTTTAGAAAGAGAACTAGAAATTGTAAATCAACATAAAGAAAAATTCACAAAAAGCTCAGAGGAACTTAGTAACTTGCTAAAGAATCAAAAACCTAAAGGTGACACTTTTGGAATTGGCTTTGAAGTTGGTGAAAGCTTCGGTACTGCAAACACACAGGATCACAGCAAACTGGTAAGGCAACCTAATGCTTTAACTATAATAAGTATGGTCATAGAGCAAATGAATATAGATCTAGAAATTATCAGAATATCAACACACCCACCGATCAATGTTCAAAATACAACAAAGTTATTCACAACTCTGAAAATTGTAGAATGAATGTGAGATGTTATGTTTGTGGAATATTTGGACATTTATCTAATCAATGCAGAACATAAACTGACATAGGTTATGGGAAAGCTATTCAGAAGAATAATGTGACTTGTTATGCATGTAACAAGATTGGGCATATTGCAAAATTCTATAGAAGTAAAGGATCACTGGTAGACAACAAAACTTCTAGCTTGAAAAGTAAAGAAAAAGTTGAAGAGGTTAAACAAGAATTCTCAAAACAATGGATTAGAAAAGCTGATCTAAATGTTGGGAACACTCCTCTATTGGTAGAACCAATCAATGCTTCATCGGGAGGACAAAGTGATTCTTCACCGAAAGGACAGAGTAGTGCTCCACCAGTAGAAAATTCTTCATCAAATTGAAGAAAGTTTCCTTGAGGGTTTGGCAATCTAAAGACACATGTGCTATTATTCCCTCAGTTAGAGATGAGAAGTTGGAAATTACTTCATTACCGATAGATAATGTTAAGTGAATACTTAATTGACATGCATTAAATGTGGTAGATGGAAAATAAACACTATAAATTTATGGTTTTGGCTCCATTTCATTTCACCATAATTTCAAACATTCGTGGAGCGCGAAATTTGTAGAGCTAAGGAATTTCAAGCAAAGAGGTGAAGCACTTCAAGCAATCAATTCATCCAAGATAGAAAAAGGTATTTATCATCATGGCATCCACCTCTACACTTGAATATATAGCAAACCCTACTGTAGTCAAGGTTATAAAACTCCCTAGGCCCATATTTCAACTAGTTCCCGAAGTAGCAAAGAAAGATGACAATGTAGGTGCTTTCTCTCAAATACCAAAAGGAGTTGTTTATGCTGAAGACCCTAGAATTTACATTCACTATAACATAGAGGAATTGGGAGATGAAGAGATCAAAACAATGTATAAATCTGTCATATGTAATAATTCCAAAAATGTGAAACCGCAAGATAAAATCATTGAAACCCTAGGATTTACTGAAATCCTCTGCATTCCTAAATTTCCCAAGGATGTGATTAGGATAGTCTTAAGCAGAGTACATGGTGAATTTTTCTAGTTATATGCAATTCACAAAATCACCAAGGAAGCTATGAAAGCTATCACAGGGTTACCATCCACTGGTAAAAGGCCAGACAAAACTAAGAAGGTCTTAAATGACTTAGTTACTAAGCTAACCAGTGCTACATCTGATAAAAGGTCCTTAAGAGTCAATGATGTAACCGACACCAATGTAAAATTTATCAGCATGATATTAGGGTATAAGGCAACTCATGCAAACAGACTCAATTTAGTTTCAAGTTTATGCATTAAGAGTGCTTATGACATGATCATAGATAATGTAAAGATTGATATATGTGAGTGGTTGAAAGATGAGTTAATTGACAACTTAGGCAAGGTAAAGAAAGATAAGAAAGGAACTTTTAGATTTGGTAATCTACTTGTATGTTTGATGCTACATATAACCAAATAGGTTCCTAGTATAGGCTATAAAGTACTTGGATTTGATATACCGGTAGGAAAACAATTGACAGAACTATTCCACAACATGGGTGAAAACAAAGAAAAGAATATCCATGAATACTTTCAAGCACTTAAGGCCAAAATGAAGAAGAGAATCAGATTATCACAAAAGATTGTTGACAAATATAAGGATGATATATGTTTTGTAATAAAAAAGGATGAGATCTGGATGGAAGTAGTCATCCCAAGAACAATTTGGGTAACAGAGATGGGCTATGAGATAGATGATCATATAATTGAGACTTATGCTAAAGCACTTCTGGAAGCTCCAAATGAACCAAAGGAAGAAGTATTTGGTAGTGATGAGACCATATAAAAACAAATTCAATCTAAGAAGAGAGTGAAAAAGGTTGAGGCAGTTGTGAGAAGAGGTTCTAGACAGGCAAAAGCTATTAAAGAAGATGTATTAAAGCAAACCGGTATCACTGAGGATAAGCTAGGAACTCTACAGCCTGAGACTCACCTATCATCAGTAGGTACTTCTTAGGAGAGTGACATGCCTACAACTTTCAAAAGAGTTGTAAGGAAAAGAGATCCCTCACTGGCAACCACACCCTCACCTAGGAGGACTAGACAGAAACAACAAGCAGTAAGATCTCCAATTAAAAAGACTACACCAAAGAAGAAATTGACACCCAAGAAGAAGAAGAGAACAAAACAAAATTTGGCCCCTCTTGACATACTGTTGAATGGAATTACAGAGGAAGGGAAACTAAAGAATATAGAGAAATTGTATGACACTCTAACTGTAGATGAAAAAGAACAATTAGAAAACAATGTTATATTGCATATGGACATGTATAAGAAATTTTTGATGGAAGTTGTAGATGAAGTACCAAATGAACTATTCAAAATACTAGAAGCAAGAAGACAAGATGTTATAGAGCTTGATAAGAAAATTAAAATTGAAAAGTTACTAGTTGTTTATCCAATGAAGTCACCTAAAGAAATTGATGATTTAATTGCTGAAGCCAATCGATCAATATTTTGTACTGCACACTGACACATTGCATTAATGGTTGGAAGAGTCAATGAGGTGACTGAAGAAATAGAAAATGCATGGGACATATTTTTTGTTGAGAAAGAAAAATAGGAAGAATACAAGAACCCCAAACCAATAAAGGTATATTAGAAGGAGAGAGACAAAGGAAAAGGAAAGGTTGGTGGACCTCCGAGTATCAAAGTAAAAGACAACTTACCCCCACCTCCTATTACATCACCAATAACAACAACTACAAAATATCAATCGGTAGTTGAAAGTATGGATGTAGAGAATGTTAATCCTAATCCTGAAGTCTTATATACAGTGGATGTTGATACACAAAAGATCAGCATTGTGGTAAACAAAGATACAACTAGTAAGACTAAAATGGCTAGTGAGCCACCGATAGTTGAAAAAACTAATAACACATAAGAGAAACCGACAGATGACAAAAGGTAACAAGTAGAAACTCAGACTAAGACAATGCAACAAACAGAGCAACAAGAGGAGCAACAACAACAAGAACAGGCTTTGGAACCAGCATAGGAATAGATTCATGAGGAAACAGTGCAATCAGCAACAAGAGAAGTACACAAACCATTGCTTAAGGAAATGCAAACACAAACAGACCTACCAGAGGTCACAACAAGCTTGGTTACTTCCTCCACCGGCGGAACTCAATATGTTGGTTCCTCCTCAGCAGGCTACAAATCAATAAATGTAACTGAAGTACTTTTGGATTCAATCAAAAGGATAATAGATTGTAGTTCACAGGCTTATAAAGCCATAGATGACACAATACCAATTTTGAAGGTAATTACTCCTAACTGTAACATAGACAATAAAGATTCTTTAGGACAACTTGATAATTTGTGTAAATACACCGCTGAGAACACAGTGACTAATGAGAAAATAAAGGAAGAGACATTCAAGAATAAGGTAGAAATTGAAAAGAAAAAATTCTTTGAAGATCAGATAAAGAAGTGTTAGGTCCCGGAGACAACTGAGAGGGGGGGCTGAATCAGTTGTCTAATAAATTCAAACCAAAAACAACTTAACCAACTTAATGCTTAATATTGGTAAACCAATTAAGTATGCTGATAGATAGTTTTAATAGTTAATTTCTATACCGGTAAAGATTAATGCATGAAACACAAACACAAAGTCATCCACAATGCATGACACCAATATTTGTACGTGGAAACCCTGTAAGGGGAAAAACCATAGTGGGAAACCTTACCTAGAATCAGATGACACTACTGTAGATAGTAAGTGTACATAAATGAGATCTGCACATGTAGAAAGGCCAACAACCTAGAGCTCACTGCTCAATCACAAAATGGGAGTCACACTGACTACTGTTGGATGGTTAAATCCAATAAGAATCTACTACACAAAATAGCATCTTCATATGTTGGATTCAGTACTGGTGTAATGCTGATATGCTTTCACAAAAACCTAGCTTCACCTTCAAATGATGTCTGCGTGTATTGCACTACTCAATCTTGCATATACCTTCACACAATTCTTTTTCACATTCCACTCTTGATCTTACAAATAAGATCTTACATTTATTCCATAACCTAAGACCAATTTTAGTAGGTTGGCTCTACAAGATATTAGAATAAAAATATTTTATAAATAATATAATATCTGATCCAATAACCGATTGAACATGTCAGCTTGATGCATTTACAACAATAATTAATCATCTCCATAGTGTGCCATGCTGATATGGAAAAGATAAACCTGCCAGAGAAACCCTAGATAACCTTGGACCTATTTGCCGATAAAAGAAAATATGCAAATATGAATATACCAATTATTAATTCATTAAGATAAGATGTACACATGATGTCTTCGATAATACCAAGTGTCTTTCATGCCATTCCAAGTGCTGGTGATCATTATATCCTGTCGATGAACCATATACGAGTAACTGTGCAATAGTTACTTGCTTGCCGGTGAATGTTGTTGGATCTCCAAAGTGCTAGTGTTTTAGTAGGTGTTGACATTAATGACAAAACCATACCAAAATACCAACAATCTCCCTCTTTGGCATTGATGGTAACAAAAGATGGAAAAACCATCAAAGTGCCAAAATAAAAATGCCAAAAACCAACAATCTCCAAAAAGATCATAACCAGAATATAGAGAGTAATTGTCTCTCTTAAACAACAATCTCTCCCCCTGGGAGCAACATGTGTTATCCAGAGTTTCCATACCAATCTCTCCAAAAGATAATGTGTTTTTCCATATATATCTCTCCCCCTTTGACATCAAATGCCAAAGTTATAATAAAACCAAGTTCATATACAACATACCAATCAATTTAATATACCAACTACTCCCCCTTGAGAAGTAGCTTCCTCATCAAAGACTAGAGTAAAAGATTTGTCTTTTAATTCTGCTGGTTGATAACAATCATCAACTGTCTGAGTCTCTACCAGTGGTGGTATGACTCCAAGCTAATCTTTGAGATATTCAAAAGTCTCCTTAGGTAAAGGTTTTGTGAAAATATCTACAAGTTGTTCTTTAGTATTCACATAAACTAGTTTTATCTCCTTTTCTTCAACTTTTTCCCTTAGAAAATTCAATTTGATAGAAACATGTTTTGTTTTAGAATGTAGTACTGGATTGTTAGATATATAAATTGCTATAGTGTTATCACACTATATAGTAATAGGTTCCTTGCATTTTACCTTTATGTCTTTCAACATTTGCTTAAGCCATAGTACTTGTGTATAGTTAGTTGCTGCTGCAACATATTTTGATTCTGTTGTTGATAAAGATGTACAACTTTGTTTCTTACTCAACCAAGAAACTAGTTTGTTTCCAAGAAAGAATGCTCTGTCAGTGGTGGTTTTTCTATGATCCACATCTCCTTCCCAATTTGCATCTATGTATGCACATAATTCAAAGTTTTTATCTCTAGGATACCATAATCCAAGATTTATAGTGCCTTGTAAGTACTGGAAAATCCTTTTTACTGTTGATTCATGATTTTCTCTGGGATTACTTTGAAATCTAGAAACAATACATACTGCATTCATAATATCAGGTCTAGTTTGTGTCAAATACAGTAAACCTCCTATCATAGATTTGTATCTAGTTGGATTAACAGGTGTAGATTCATCCCTTTGAGATAATTTGTCATTTGTAGTCATAGGTGTGCTTACCAGTTTAGAGTTTTCCATCCCAAATTTCTTTAGTAACTCTTTCAAGTATTTGGATTGACTCAAGAATATACCTTTATCATTCTATGAAATTTGCAATCCTAAAAAGAATTTTATTTCTGCAATCATAGACATTTCAAATTCTTGTTGTATTTTAGTAGAAAACTCCTTACATAAACCATCTTCTCCTCCAAAGATTATATCATCAACAAATACTTCTATAATCAATATGTCATCATTAGTTATTTGGTAATATAAATTTCTATCTACATTTCCTTTAGTAAAACCAATCTTTAAAAGATACTTATCCAATCTTTCATACCAAGCTCTTGGAGCTTGTTTTAATCCATACAGAGCTTTTCTTAACCTGCAAACCATATCATTGTCATCTATCAAAGAAAATCCATCAGGTTGTTCAATGTATACTTCCTCTTCAAGATCTCCATTCAAAAATGCACATTTAATATCCATTTGTTAAACTTTGTAGTTCTTGTGTGTTGCAAAAGCCAAGAATAATCTGACTACCTCAATTCTAGTTACCAATGTAAAGGTTTCATTGTAATCAACTCCTTCTTTCTGACAATATCCCTTACACACTAGTCTTACTTTATTTCTGACAACCTTACCATCTTCATTAAGTTTGTTTCTGAATACCCATTTGGTTCCAATTACATTTTTATCTTTAGGCCAGGGAACTAATGTCCAAGTGTTATTTTTCTCAATTTGTTCTAATTCTTCTTCCATAGCTTTAATCCAAAATTTATCTTCACATGCCTCATTAACAGATGATGGTTCAATTTGAGAAATAAGACATACCTCTTCATTTGTCAATCTTCCTCTTGTCAAAACTCTAAATTTATTTCCAATTATCTGATCTTCAAAATGATTCAATCTTACATACCAGGGTGTCTTTGTTTGTTGTTGTTCTTCAATTATTGTGGAATCCTTAGATGGTACTGGGGTAACTGGATCTTCATTCTGTACCAGTGGATTTAGTGTAGGTTCATTTGTCAAAATTTCTATTGCCGGTTCAGAGTCTATATACCTTGAAGTTCCTCTTAATTGTTCATCAATCTTTACATTTGTACTTTCAACATTTTTTTGCAATCTCTTGTTAAAACATCTATATGCCTTGCTCTTAGATGAATAACCAAGAAATATTCCTTCATCGCTTCTAGGATCAAATTTTCCAATATACTCATCTCTTCTCATATAACATTTACTTCCAAAAATTTTGAAATACTTAAGAGTAGGAGTGTTACCAAACCATAATTCATGAGGGGTCTTAATGGTTTCACCTTTGATGTGAACTTTGTTGAATGTATAGACCGCTATGCTAACTGCTTCTCTCCAATACACATGTGGTAAATTTGCTTCTGATAACATACTTCTTGCTGCATCCAAGATAGTTTTGTTTTTCCTTTCAACAACTCCATTTTGCTATGGTCTCTGAGGAGCTGATAGCTGTATTCTTATTCCATTCACTTCATAGAATGTATTAAATTCCTTAGATGTGAATTCTCCTCCTTGATCTGATCTTAAGCATTTGATTTTCTTACCGGTTTCATTTTCAACCATTGCCTTGAATAGTCTGAACTTTCCAAGTGCTTCTGATTTTTCTCTGAGAAAAGTAACCCAACACATTCTAGAATAGTCATCAATGATTAGCATGAAATATCTATCACCTTGTAAGCTTTTAGTTCTAGCTGGACCACATAAATTAGTGTGAATCAAATCAAGAGCATTATTGGATTTTTCTAGGATAATTTTGAAACTAGCTCTAACTTGTTTTCCAAATTGACATTCCTTACATATTGTATTATGAGGTTTGACAATTTTAGGTAGATCTCTAACTGCCTTAGTAGTACTGATCTTCACCGTGCAATCAAAGTTTACATGATAGAGTCTTTTATGCCATAACCAAATTTCATCTATATGTGCAATCAAGCATGTCTTTTCACTATTATTCAAATGAAAGATATTACCTCTAGTCTGATTATCGGTTGCAATTTCCTAACCAGTTCTATTCATGATTTTGCATTTTCCATTTTTAAATTGTAACTGAAATCCTTTCTCAACTAATTGACCAACACTTAAAAGTTTATGCTTTAATCCTTCAACATAGTAAACATTGTCAGTGTTATGCTTACCATCAAGAGATATTGTACCCTTACCTTTGATTGAATAGACTTTGTCATCTCCAAATCTTACTAAACCTCCATTGTATTCTTGAAAGTTTAAGAATTTACCTTTGTCTCCTATCATATGATGTGAGCATCCTGAGTCAATGATCCATTCATCTTCAACTTTAGCTTCTAGGGCTTGTTATACCGGTTGAGAAGTAGGTGCCAGTTGATCTTCTATTATAGCAACAAAAACCCATCCATTGTCTATTGGATCCTCATTAGAATCATTAGTCACACCTTCATCAGTAATGTAATAAGATTTGTCTTTGTTCTTCTTAAATTTGTATCTCTGACATTCAAGATTAAGCTTGTATGTTCTTCTAGCTTCTTCTCTTAATCTAGCATGTCTATCAGGGAATCTTGAAGCCATATGACCAATCTTATTGCAGTTAAAACATTTAAAGGGTTGTTTACCTTCATACTTACTTCCAACTAGACCTTTAGGCATTTTCCTTGCAAATAATGCTTCAAGTTCTTCAAGTTCTTCATTTTCTTTCCTGCTTTCTTCAAGTTCTCTTGCATAAAAGGCTTTCCAATCAGATTTTTCAAATAATGGAGTAGATGATGTTGATGCTTTAAAGGCCAAATCTGTCTTTATAGTAGCAACAAGACCAAATTCTTCAATTTCAAAAGCTGAAAGTTTCCCAATCAATGTATCCCTGGTTACTAATGCATTAGGCATTTTTCTTAACTCAATTATAGCAGTAACCTTCATTTTATATACCAGTGGCAATCCTCTTAAAAATTTTGAAACAATTTCATCCTCACTTAAGGTTCCTCCACAACATTTAATACCTAAAACAATATCATTTACTCTTTCCATAAAAATAGAAATCCTTTCATCTTCTTCCATTTTCAGATGTTCATACCTGACTCGGAAGCTTTCAAGTTTTGCAATTTTGGATGTGGAATCTCCTTCATTTAGTGTTTCCAAATGATCCCAAATAGCTTTAGCATTAGACCTATCTGATAGTCCCATGATTTGTTGATCTGATAATATACTCAAAAGTGCTTCTCTTGCTTTGCAATCATTTTCCTCATCTTTAGCCAAGGTAGTTGGACTAGGCTGACCAGGTACAATAGCAGTGTAACCTTTCTTTGTAACTTCTTAGATGTCTTTACCAATGCAATTTAGATGTGTCTCTATTCTAATCTTTCATATACCATAGTTGGTTCCATCAAGTTTAGGACTATCCTTCCTGAAATAATTAGTAGACATTGGATCTCCTCAAGTTGTTAAACTTCTACAAAAGAGGACTAAGCTCTGATACCAACTGTTAGATCTCAGAGACAACTGAGTGGGGGGGGTGAATCAGCTGTCTAATAAATTCAAACCAAAAATAACTTAACCAACTTAATGCTTAATACTGATAAACCAATTAAGTATGTTGGTAGACAGTTTTAAGAGTTAATTGCTATACCGGTAAAGATTAATGCATGAAACATAAACACAAAGTCATCCACAACATATGACACCAATATTTGTACATGGAAACCCTGTAAGGGGAAAAACCACGGTGGGAAACCTTACCCCCAATCAGATGATACTACTACAGATAGTAAGTGTACATAAATGGGGTTTGCACATGCAGAAAGGCCAACAGCCTAGAGCTCACTGCTCAATCATAAAATGGGAGTCACACTGACTATAGTTGGATGGTTAAATCCAATAAGAATGCACTGCACAAAATAACATCTTCATATGTTGGATTCAATACCAGTGTAATGCTGATATACTTTCAAAAAAACCTAGCTTCACCTTCAAATGATGTCTTTTTGTATTGCATTGCTCAATCTTGCATATACCTTCACACAATTATTTTTCGCATTCCACACTTGATCTTACAAATAAGATCCTACATTTATACCATACCCTAAGACCAATTTTAGTAGGTCAGCTCTACAAGATATTACAATAAAAATATTTTACAAATAATATAATATCCGATGCAATAACCGATTGAACATGGCATCTTGATACATTTACAACAATAATTAATCATCTCAATAACATGCCATGCTGATTTGGAAAAGATAAACCTATCGGTGAAACCCTAGATAACCCTGGACCTATTTGCCAGTAAAAATAAATATGCAAATATGAATATACCAATGATTAATTCATTAAGATAAGATATCCACATGATGTCTTCGATAATACCAAGTGTCTTTCATGCCATTCCAAGTGTTGGTGATCTTTATGTCCTGCTGGTGAACCATATACCGGTAACTGTGCAATAGTTACTTGCTTGTCGGTGAATGTTGCTGGATCTCCAAAGTGCTAGTGTTTTAGTAGGTGTTGACATCAATGACAAAACCATACCAAAATACCAACAAGAAGTGTACTAGAGAATTTTACAGACTTCTACCGAAACTGTGTAACTTGTTAAAGGAATACAAAACTCTATACAAAGACCCCTGCAAGACAAACTTTTTGACAATAGACATAGATAAGAAAATAAGCAAGGTGTAGGATGAAATCAATAAACTTGCTGATAATTTTGTTAACTCACTTGATACATTATCAGTTTTTGAGCAAAGGATAACAAATTTTGAGGAAGAGTTACTTAAATTAGAAAGAAAAAAGGAGAGAATAGTGAATAAAGAAAAGCATCTAAGACTAAAACTAAGTCCAAGATTGGACTATCTAGCATCATTACAAAAGGAAATATCTAAGGCACTAATACAAGGATAGAAAACACTGGCAAAGCATATGCAGAACCTCACCAGTATAGTTAAAAGAATAGAGACATCAATAAGAGAGAGTAAAAAGTTTATGGAGAGTATAAACTTGATTTTGGCAGATCTATTTCAAATTATAACTACCCAATTACAAGGTTGAAACTGTTGGCATTATGTAAACCGGTATGAGGACATAATGACACTGTATGTTGTCGTTGATGTCAATATGATGAAGAACCGGTATAACACTATGAACTGGCATTTGTGCCAAAGTGAAGCGGTGTCCTTGTTCATGATGAACCCGCATATAGTTATGGGAACTGGCATATGGAAGTATTGTATGACTACCGGTTGGTAGTCTCAACTTTATGGTTTCTGGTTGATGTACTTCAAGCCTATGTGACTCAACTGATGATATTGTGTGATGAGTTAGCATTGTAAAGAAGAACAGATCATGTTTCCATGCAAGCCTGTGTGCATGAAGGATCTTGCATGAGGGAGATTGTTCCTATCTGCCTTGGGAATGTGCGAAGTCTGTAAAATGGTGATAACATGTGTAAAATGGTGATAACATGTGATGTGTAAATCAGTGGAAATGGATGATGGAGAATGTCTTGAGTGTGGATCAAGATCTGCAACATTTAATGCAATGTGCTCAATGGTCAGGATTGAACCATTTGAATTCCTTAACCTAATAGGTTTAGGGTTTAGGGTTTATGCTATCGACTTATCTATTTTCCTATAAGGTCGATGTTGTGTCTCTTTCTGAGGTCGTTGGCAAAAGTTGTGTGTGTGTATCCAAGAGAAGGGATATGTGATTCTTGCTAGACCAAAAGGAGAGAAGTTATACCTGTGGAGTGTAAGTGCAGAAGGTGAAGAGGAGCCTAAGAGGATCTACATTGGCATTGAGTGTTGTTACCAGATCATTTTAATACCTATTAATTTCTAACCACCTCAATAGTTGGAAAATCCCCTAACAGGGTAGCCTTAACTGGCTTGCTAAAAATCCTTTAACAGGGTAGCTCAGAGCTACTAAGTTTAGAATCCTTTAGCTATTGAGTTCTTGAAATCCTCTAACAAGGTAACCTTTAATAGAGTTTAACCCTTAACTAGGTATTGTAGCCATCCCTTAACCGGGTGATCTCTAACAAGATTGGTTCCTAGCAGAACCTTTTGTAATGTCTCTAACTAGACAAGGCTCCTAACAGAGCGGACTTCTAAAGAGTTCAAAAATAGCTTCTGGGTGTTCATCCCCACCATGGTTTTTCCTAGTTGGGTTTCCACATGAAAAATATGTGTGTCATGTGTGATGCTTTTATCTTGTGATGCTTTGCTATTGTCTGTCAAGCATATGATGGTTCTATGTTTTATGCCTATCAATAAAACATGTTAAACTAGTTGTTAATATGATCTAATGATAGATTACATGTTTATGCATAAGGGTGAAATGGTAGTGTAGTCTCGAGCTGAGTGAAAAGATAAGTGAGTAACCAGTTAATGCTTATCTCAGACATTCTTATCTTTACTGGTTGCACTCTGTTTCAAACCGGTGTCACTATCTACCAGTCATTTGAAGTGTCTATTGTCAAACTGGTTTTGGACTATATTTTTACCTGTACTGATTCACTCGCCCCTCTCAGTACCAATTTGGTACTATTCATTCATCATTAAGTTATCAATTGGTATCAGAGTATTCTCCAGGTCCTCTGTGCTATAAGCTTAATTGCTTGAGGTAAAGATCCCAGTCTAATGATGAAGAGGGAAGGTCCAAAGTTTAACAAAGAAAATTTTAGTATATGGAAAGACAAAATGAAGATATTCATTAGAAGCATGGGTGCTCAACACTGGAGCTATGTTGAGACTGTCTATGTTGCTCCTATCGGTACCCTTACTAATGATAGAAAGAGAGAGATGTAGGAGAATGGGCAATTCATGGAAGCCCTAATTAGTAGTTTATCAGACATTGAGTTTATTGATCTTCAGGATAAGGTAAATCCCAAAGAGGTATGGGACACTCTTGAAAATATCTATGGCAGTGATGACCATGTAAAACAGGCTAAGGAAGAAAGCCTTAAAGGGAAGTTTGAAGATATGTGGATGGTTGAAGGTGAGACCATTCAACAGTATGAAATAAGGATCAAAACCATTGTTGGAGATATCAAGAGTGCAGTTCATAAAATAGAAGATGCCACTATTGTAAACAAAGTCTTGAGATCCCTATTGCCAGTCTATGCAATAAGGGTTGCTACTATTCAAGAGCTAAGATCAATAGACAAGACTAGGGTATCCTTAGACTCCATCATAGCAAAGTTGATAGCCTATGAGCTAAATAGTTTTGATGGTAGTGTTCAAAAGACTGAATCAGCTTTTAAAGCTTCTACTATACCATCTAGAAAAGGAAAAGAAGCTAGCACTAATGGTGAACCAAGACAGAGCAGAGAAATGGATGATGAGGAGATTTTGATGGCATTTGAAGCTCTCCTTGCCAGGAAACTTCCTAAAGGAACCGGAAAATACAAAGGTAAGCTACCTTTGAAATTCTTTTCTTGCAACCGGATAGGACATTGCTATAAATTGTCCTAATGGCGACAACAAGGACAAACTGGAAAGGTTCAAGAAATTCAAAGGAGGAAACTGGAGAAATTGTTTTTGTTGAAATGTGGTGACTAATCAGCAAAGTACTGTACACTTAGCACGTATCCTCCCCGGGGTCTGAGGCTGGGCCAGGCCCCGGGCAGGGGTTCGAGGGCGACAGCCCCTGAGAAAGCAGGCGTTTGGGGGTGGCAGCCCCCGAGAAATTTTTTTTTTGCCATTTTTTGTTGATGAAAACTGACATTGTAATAAAACCCTAAAAAAGGCCAACTTTGTTTGTTGCCCTAAAAATGCATGTTATAAGCGGCTAGGATGCTTAAGGCATTGTAAGGTTGATGTACTATTTTTGCTAGATAATAAGAAAGATTGGATGACTGTGTATAGTGGATGTAACCCATTCTGGGTGAACCACGTTAAATCTCTGTGTTATTTGTGTCCTATTTTATTTCTTTATCTTTTATATTTAAATCTGCATATAATTGTTAGTTCATATTTGCTTCGGATCTGCTTGAAACCCTAACAATTGGTATCAGAGCGAGGTTTTCTGTAAATTGGCAGGACTTTCAGATTTGAGTGGGACCAATGGAGGATTCCAAATTCAAGGTCGAAGATTTTAACGGCCAGAATTATCAGTTATGGAAAATGCGGATGGAGGATTACCTGTATCAAAAGGATTTGTGGCGGCCATTGGAAGGAAAGGCAAAGAAACCGACCACAATATCAGATGAAGAGTGGGACATTTTAGATAGAAAGGCACTAGGATCCATTCGATTGTGCCTTGCGTCATCTGTAGCATTCAATATAACAGAAGCAAAAACGACTGTAGATTTGATGGCAACATTGGCTAAGCTGTATGAGAAACCCTCGACTTCGAATAAGGTATTTCTTATGAAGCATTTGTTTAATTTGAAAATGAGTGAGGGAGGATCTATAGCGGAGCACTTAAATGAATTTAATACAATTACTAGTCAATTGTCTTCAGTAAAAATTACCTTTGCAGAAGGGGTTAGGGCTCTCTTGATTTTATGTTCTTTGCCAGAAAGCTGGAATAGCTTGGTTATGGCTATAAGTAACTCTGTCTCTGGTAAAAATACTTTGGTATTTGATGATATTGTTGGTGTTATCCTAAGCGAGGAAATGTGAAGGAAAAACACAGGTGAGACTCCAACATCATCGGGTAGTGTTTTGAATGTGGAGAACAGAGGAAGATCAAAGGAAAGAGGAAAAGGCCCTGGGAATGAGAAGTCACGAGGGAAGTCAAAGAAAGGACACTCTCAATCTAGAGGAAAGAAAGATTGCTGGTACTACGAAAAGCCTGGTCATCTAAAGAAATACTGTTGGTCTCGGAAAAACAAAAAAGGAGACAAAAATGAAAGTGATAGTAAGGAAGCTAATATTGCAAGTAATACTTTACAAGATGCTTTAATCTTATGTTTGGATAATGTTAATGATTCCTGGGTAATAGATTCTAGGGCTTCATTTCATGCTACACCCCATAGAAAATATTTTCTAGATTATGTTCAAGGTGATTTTGGACAGGTATATTTGGGTGATGATGAGACCTATCAAATTATTGGAAAAGGAAAGATAAAGATCAAGTTGCAAAATGATAATGACTGGTTTCTGCAGGAGGTAAGACATGTTCCTAATTTAAGAAGAAATTTAATTTCTGCAGGGCAACTAGGTAGTGAAGGTTGCATAGTTACCTTCTCAGACAGTATGTGGAAGGTCACTAAAGGATCATTAGTAGTAGCTAAAGGTGTGAAGGTAGGCACATTATATCTGTGTACTGGTAACACTTACTCTACCTTAGCTGCTACAGATAAAGTTACTGCAAGGACAACAACAATAAATGTTGCAAGAATAGATTTGATAATGTGGCACCATAGTCTTGGGCACATGAGTGAGAAAGGGATGAAAATCCTTCACTCCAAAAATCTATTGCCAGGACTAAAGAAGATTGATTTAGAGTTCTATGAAAACTATGTTTATGGTAAATAGAAAAGAGTCAGATTTCTCAAGGTTGGGAAATAGAAGAAGAGTGAGAAGTTAGAGCTTGTACATTCAGATGTATGGGGACCGGCTCAGGTATCTTCTCTTGGTGGCTCTTGTTATTATGTTATTTTTATTGATGAATCAACCAGAAAAACATGGGTATATTTCCTAAAACAAAAATCAGATGTTTTTGAAACTTTTAAGAAATGGAAAGCTTTGGTTGAGAATGAGACAGGAAAAAAGTTGAAGTGTCTCAAATCAGATAATGGAGGTGAGTATTGCAGCAAAGCATTTGAAGATTACTGTTCCTTAAATGGGATTTGAAAGCAGAAGACAGTTCCAGGAACTCCACAAGAAAATGGTGTGTCAGAGAGAATGAATAGGACCATCATGGAACGTGCGAGGAGCATGAGATTGCATACTGGATTGCCCTTACATTTTTGGGTAGATGTTGTACATATTTCTGTCTATTTGATAAATAGAGGACCTTCAACCCCTTTGGATGGTGGTATTCCAAAGGAGGCATGGACTGGTAGAAAGGTAAATTATTCTTTTCTAAAAACTTTTGGTTGTGAAGCTTTTGTCCATGTTGATAAAGAAAACAGAACCAAGCTTGATGCTAAATCTCAGAAATGTACCTTCATTGGATATGGGATAGATGAATATGGCTATCGGTTATGGGATTTTGAAAATAAAAAAATAATTAGAAGTAGAGATGTTATATTCAATGAGAAGGTTATGTATAAAGAACAGCTGCAGGAAAAGAAGCATGAACAGGACAAACAAGAATATGTGGTGTTGGATGAGATTCCTGAAAATGAAATGCCACAGGTACCTGATGCTCAGCAACAACAGATTGTCCCACAAACTCCTGCAAGTGTTAGACGTTCTATGAGGACAAGTAGACCCCCTGAAAGATTTTCTCCTTCTTTGTATTCTATTTTATTAACAGATTTTGGTGAACCAGAAGAATATGAAGAAGTAATGCAGGTGGATGCCAAACAACAGTGGCAGCTAGGCATGAAAGAGGAGATGGACTCCCTGATGAAAAATAAGACTTGGGACTTAGTTCCTTTACCTGCAGAAAAAAGAGCCTTGACTAACAAATGGGTTTATCGACTAAAGGAGGAGGAAGGAGATCAGAAAAGATATAAGGCCAGACTTGTGGTAAAAGGTTTTGCACAGAAAAAGGGTATAGATTATGATGAAATATTTTCTCTAGTTGTAAAAATGACTTCAATTAGAACTGTACTTAGTCTTGTGGCTGCAGATGATTTACATCTTGAACAATTAGATGTCAAAATAGCTTTTCTCCATGGAGATTTGGAGGAGGAAATTTACATGTTGCAACCACAAGGATATGAGGTCAAAGGTAAGAAGAACTTGGTGTGCAGGTTGAAGAAAAGTCTGTATTGTCTAAAGCAAGCACCCCAACAATGGTATTTAAAATTTGATAGTTTCATGGCTGAACACGGTTATCATAGATGTCATTCTGATCATTATGTATATTTTAAGAGATTTGATAATGGCAGTTATATTATCTTATTGCTTTATGTTGATGACATGCTTGTTGCTAGGTCTAACATGCAACATATAAATGATCTTAAACAGAAATTAGCCAGGTCATTTGCTATGAAAGATTTGGGTGCAGCTAAGCAAATTCTCGGTATGAGGATTACACGGGACAGGAAAAATAGAACCTTGAATTTGTCCCAAAGTGAGTATATAAAGAAGGTGTTGAAAAGATTTAACATGCAGGATGCAAAAGCAGTTAGTACACCTTTGGCTAGTCATTTCAAATTGACTAAGGAGATGTGTCCAAAGGTACAGGAAAAGGTTAATAAAATGTCTAACATCCCATATTCATCAGCTGTTGGCAGTCTGATGTATGCAATGGTATGCACAAGGCCAAATATTGCACATGAAGTGGGAGTTGTGAGCAGGTTTATGAGTAATCCGGGTATGGAACATTGGAATGCTGTGAAATGGATTCTTCGGTATTTGAAAGGAACTACTACGAAGGCATTATGTTTCAAAGGATCTAATGCTGCTCTAAGTGGATTTGTTGACTCTGATCTGGTGGGTGATATTGATTCACGGAGGAGTACTACAAGGTATGTTTTTACTATAGGGGGAACTGCAGTCAGTTGGATTTCTAGGCTGCAAAAGGTTGTTGCACTTTCAACCACTGAAGCTGAGTATGTTGCTACTACAGAAGCCAGCAAAGAAATGATTTGGTTGCAATGTTTTCTGAAGGAATTGGGTCAGACACAAGAGGATAGCCCATTGTATACTGATAGCCAGAGTGCCATTCATCTTGCGAAGAACTCTGCTTTTCATTCAAGGACAAAGCACATTCAGCTTAGGTACCACTTCATCTGGACTATTTTGGAGGAGGGTTAGTTACAGCTTGAGAAGATTCACACAAGTGAGAATCCTACCGATATGTTCACAAAGGCAGTTCCACAGGAGAAGCTGATTTCTTCATCAGTTTCTGTTGGTCTTTTTGATTAATAATTATGGAATTTATACCAGTCAAGTCCTAGTGTTTTATCCAGCGGATGTTGCATGTACAATGGTGTCATGTAGTATCAGTCTCCAAGTGGGAGATTGTTCGGTGTGGAGCCTGATCAGTCTCCAAGTGGGAGATTGTTAAAATGTGGCGACTGATCAGCAAAGTACTATACACTCAGCACGTATCCTCACTGGGGTCCGGGGCCGGGTCGGGCCCCGGGCAGGGGTTCAGGGGTGGTAGCCCCCGAGAAAGCAGGGGTTTGGGGGCGGCAGCCCCCGAGAAAATTTTTTTTTGCTGTTTTTTGTTGATGAAAACTGACATTGTAATAAAACCCTAAAAAAGGCCGACTTTGTTTGTTGCCCTAAAAATGCATGTTATAAGCGGCTGGGATGCTTAAGGCATTGTAAGGTTGATGTACTATTTTTGCTAGATAATAAGAAAGATTGGACGACTGTGTATGGTGGACATAACCCATTCTGGGTGAACCACATTAAATCTCTATGTTATCTGTGTCCTATTTTATTTTTTTATCTTTTGTATTTAAATCTGCATATAATTGTTAGTTCATATTTGCTTCGGATCTGCTTGAAACCCTAACAGTTTTGTGGCAGTTGATGAAGGTGTCACAGATGAAGAATCAGAGGATGAAGAAAATGAAGATATTGTGTTTGTTGCTATCAAGAAAGATGTGTCAGACAAGAAGGCTCTTGTCTCCTAGTTTGATAATTCCAATGAGTGGATCATTGATAGTGGCTATTCTCACCATATGACTGGTGACTGGAGCAAGTTTCTATCCTTGGAGAAGTATGATGGTGGTGTGGTTTTTTTTGGCAATGATGCAACATGCATGGTCAAATGCAAAGGGTCCATCTGTCTAAATGGAAAGAGTAGTGCTGACAATGTGTATTGGGTTGATGGTCTCAGACACAACCTTCTGAGTGTTGCCCAGCTGAATGACAGTGGCCTCACTCTGAAATTCAAGAATGGTGAATTGGTGGCCACCGGCATGCAGACCAAAGGTAATCTATTTCATCTAAATGCAAATATAAGTACATGTCTTATGGCAAAATTTGATGATAGCTAGATATGGCATAGGAGACTCTGCCATGTAAACTTTGATAACATTGTGAAAGCTAGTAAGATCAAGGCAGTTAGAGGATTGTTGGTGCTAAACAAACCAGATAATACCTTGTGTAGAGAGTGTCAATTGGGGAAAATGTCTTCCTCAACCTTTAAGGGTAAATCTTTCACTGCTGACAACTTGCTTGATCTTGTGCATATTGATTTGTGTGGTCCCATGAAAACTAGAAGTGTGCAGGGTGATAGATACTTCATGAATCTCATTGATGACTACTCAATAATGATGTAGGTCACATTCTTGAAAGACAAGTCTGAAACCTTTTCAAAGCTTTTAGAGCTTTAGTGGAGAAGGAAAGCGGTAAAAGGATCAAGTGCCTAAGAACTGATCAAGGAGGGGAATTCACTCTCAGTGAATTCAACAAGTACTGTGAAGAACATGGCATGAAGAGGTAATTGTCTTCCCCCCGGACTCCACAGTAGAATGGCCTAGTAGAAAGGAATAACTGGACTGTGGTTGAAGCAGCTAGAACCATGTTGATTCAAGAAAAAAAATGCTCATACCTTTTGGAGAGAAGCGGTGAGCACTGTAGTCTACACAATGAACTGAGTACTCATCAAGAAAGGTAAGGAGAAAACTCCTTATGAGTATTGGACCAGTAAGACACCTGTGGTTAGCTACTTTAGAGTGTTTGGTAGCAAATGTTACATCAAGAGGAGTGAACACCAGAGCAAATTTGATGTGAAATGTGATGAGGGAATATTCCTTAGATATTCCATTAAGAGCAAAGCTCTCAAGTGTTTCAACAATAGGACTCAAAGAATTATGGAAAGCATCAATGTAAGAGTTGATGAAACCTCTGAGAAAATTAAGGAAACTGGTAGTGAGCAAGCGGTAAATGAACTGGTTGCAACCTTCTGGGAACCAGTTGTCAGTCAACCGAGTACCAGTAATAGTGTTCCTACACCAGCAAATGTAGATGCTGATACTGATGGAGATGAGGATGAAGAAGAAAAGCAAGAGGAATCCATCAAGACCATTCCTTGGTATGTCAAGCTAAATCATGATCCTAATTAGATCATAGGAGATAAGGATGCAAGAATCCTTACAAGAAGAAAGGTCAAAGAAAACTCATGTATGATCTCAGAACTTGAGCCTAAATCATTTAAAGAGGCACATAAAGATGAAGACTGGATCAAGACAATGGAAGAAGAACTTGACCAGATAGAGAAAAATGGTACATGGTCCTTGGTACCCAGACCGGAGCATAAAAATGTCATTGGTACCAAATGGGTCTTTAGAAATAAGTCAAATGAGGATGGCACAGTGATTAGAAACAAAGCCAGATTGGTATGCAAAGGATATGCTCAAGAAGAAGGAGAAGACTATAGAGAAACCTTTTCTCCTGTAGCCAGATTGGAAGGAGTTCGTATGCTTCTTGCATAAGCTTCAAAGTATATCAAATGGATGTAAAATTTGCATTCCTAAATGGTGTACTTGAAGTGGAGCTGTATATAGAGCAACCAGATGGGTTTGCCTTATTTAAAGATAGTGACATGGTATGTAAGCTACATAAAGCCTTATATGGGCTAAAGCAGACACCTAGAGCATGGTATGAATGCCTACATTCCCATTTTGTGAAGATTGGATTTGAGAGAACAAGTGAAGATAGCAATATCTACTTGAAGTCTGAAGGAAATTAGATCTTGATCTGTGAGGTATTTGTTGATGACATTATCTTTGGTGGAGATGACAAGATGAGTCATGAATTTGCAGATGAGATGAAGAAAGAGTTTGAGATGTCACTCATAAGGGAGATTAAGTTCTTCATTGGACTATAGATCCAGCAGATGAAGGATGGAATATTTATCACTCAGTCCAAGCATGTCAAAGAGGTGTTGAAGAACTTTGGCATAGAAGATAGCAAACTGGCTAGTACACCTATGGTGACTGGTTGTAAACTATCCAAAGAGGATGACTTTGCATTGGTTGATGAGAAGGAATACTGATCAATGATTGGTAAGTTGCATTATATAGTGCATAGCAGACCAGATATTGCACATGTAGTTGGCATTACTACAAGATTTCAAAAAAGTCCAAGAGAATCCCACTTGGTTACAGTCAAGCGGATTCTTAGGTATCTAAAAGGAACTATTGACTATGGGTTATGGTATCCATACAATAATGATTTTAACCTAAAAGTGTTCACAGATGCTGATTGGGCTGGTAATGTAGATGACCAGAAGAGCACAACTGGTGGTGCATTCTTCCTTGGTGGTAGACTAGTCTCATGGATGACTAAAAAGAAGAGTTGTATCTCTCAGTCTATAATAGAAGTGGACTATGTTGCAACTTTCATGAACTGCACTCAGACAATTTGGATGAAGCATGTATTGAATGGCTTCAAAGTTCCTATATCTGAATCGGTAAGTATATATTGTGACAACACTAGTGCAATTAATATCTCCAAGAATCCAGTTTTACATTCTAGAACCAAGCACTTTGAGCTTAAGTATCATTTCTTGAGAGAAAAGTTTCAGAACAAAGAGATTGCACTGGAGCATGTTTCCAGTAAAGAGCAGTTAACAGACATATTCACCAAGCCTCTCCCAAAGACTACATTCATATACTTAAGAGGTGAATTAGGGGTACTACCCCTTTAGGAGGTGAACTAAAAGCATATGCTCCACATCAGTCAGGTATTGCATAGTCAAATTTATTTTGGATTGATGTGTTGAAGGATGCTACTCCTCAAGGGGAGCAGCATAATGGAATAGGGTAGCTTGTGCCTCCACTTTGGCATTGTTGTGAAAGGGGGAGAAGATGTGAAGTGGAGAAGATATCTATAGAAATTGGGGGAGAAGATGTGAAGCGGAGAGATATCTTTGTATATTGCCATCAATGCCAAAGGGGGAGATTGTTGGCATTATGTGAACCAGTATGAGGACATAATGACACTGTATGTTGTCATTGATGTCAATATGATGAAGAACCGATATAACACTATGAACTGGCATTTGTGTCAAAGTGAAGTGGTGTGCTTGTTCATGATGAACCGACATATAGTTATGGGAACCAACATATGGAAGTATTGTATGACTACTAGTTGGTAGTCTCAACTTTAGGGTTTACGGTTGATGTGCTTCAAGCCTCTATGGCTCAACTGATGATATTGTGTGATGAGTTAGCATTGTAAAGAAGAATAGATCATGTTGCCATGCAAGCCTATATGTGTGAAGGATCTTTCATGAGGGAGATTATTCCTATCTACCTTGGGAATGTGCGAAGTCTGTAAAATGGTGATAACATGTGTAAAACGGTGATAACATGTGATGTGTAAATCGGTGGAAATGGATGATGGAGAATATCTTGAGTGTGGATCAAGATCTGCAGCATTTAATGCAGTGTGCTCAATGGTCAGGATTGAACTGTTTGAATTCCTTAACCTAACAGGTTTAGGGTTTAGGGTTTATGCTATCGACCTATCTGTTTTCCTATAAGGTTGATGTTGTGTCTCTTTCTAAGGTCATTGGAAAAATTTGTGTGTGTGTATCCAAGAGAAGGGATACGTGATTCTTGCCAGATCAAAAGGAGAGAAGTGATACCTATAGAGTGTAGGTGCAAAAGGTGAAGTGAAGCCTAAGCAGATCTGCATTGGCATTGAGTGATGTTACCAGATCATTGTAATACTTGTTGATCTCTAACCACCTTAACAATTGGAAAATCCCTTAATAGGTAGCCTTAACCAGCTTGCTGAAAATCCTTTAACATGGTAACTCAGAGCTACTGAGTTTGAAATCCTTTAGCTATTATGTTCTTGAAATCCTCTAACAAGGTAACCTTTAACAGGGTTTAACCCTTAACTAGGTATTGTAGCCATCCCTTAACTACGTGATCTCTAACAGGATCAATTCCTAGAAGAACTTTTTGTAATGTCTCTAACTGAACAAGGCTCCTAATAGAGCAGACTTCTAAAGAGTTCAAAAATAGCTTGTGGTTATTCATCCCCACTGTGGTTTTTCCCAGTTGGGTTTCCACGTGAAAAATATGTGTGTCATGTGTGATACTTTTATCTTGTGATGCTTTGCTATTGTCTGTCAAGCATATGATGGTTCTGTGTTTTATGTCTGTCAATAAAACATGTTGAACTAGCTGTTATTATGATCTAATGATAGATTACCTATTTATGCATAAGGGTGAAATGGTAGTGTAGAATTGAGTTGAGTGAAAAGCTAAGTGAGTAACCGGTCAATGCTTGTCTCAGACATTCTTAGCTTTACTAGTTGCACTCTATTTCAAACCGATGTCACTATCTGCCAGTCATTTGAAGTGTCTATTATCAAACCGATTTTGGACAGTATTTTTGCCTATACTGATTCACCCCCCCTCTCAATACCGATTTGGTACTATTCATTCATCATTAAGTTATTAGAAACTATAAAACCTACTGACATCTTAACAACCTTTATCATTGATGCCAAAGGGCGAGTAGTGGTATGAGAAAATTCAATATCATAGGAATCATATGCTCAGGGGGAGCACACATTTTTGGTAACATTTTTGGACTTCACATTTTTGGATACACTTTTGAAATTTCTCATGAGTGTTGCCATCAATGTCAAAGGGGAGATTGTTGGCATATGCACCCTCCAATGAGACATTGTAGGTGATTGAAGGTTTCTTCATTGATGGCAACCTTACAATCCTATGGCACTGACAAGGCATTACACTGGCAAGATAGTTCACCGGCATCAATAGATCACACTCTACACCGGCACTTAGACCACCGGCACTGACACAGAGAAAGGAAGCATTCTGGCACAGAGACCGACATGATTTTTGATATATTATATTTTGTTTATTATTGTAAAAACTTTGTAAGCCAACTTGGCAAGTTGTAAAATGACTCATATATAAGAGAGATCATTGTAGACATTTTGTAAAAAAGAAAAAGGAAGATATTAGGCAGACCTATTACGAGAAATATAGGTTAAAGGTTTTATGAAAATAATAGAGTAGAAACTAGTACTGGATCAGGCATTATAGATGCTATTGTAAAGCAGTAGAAGATATTGGATTTGTATAATCCACATTGTAAGTTAGTGAGACTTCCCATTGATCAGTGAGCTCTAGGCAGTTGGCCTTCCTGCATGTGCAGGCCCCTTTTGTAAGTAATATTCTCTTATTGGCTAGTAAGTGAATATTGTGGGTCACAAATCCCACCAAGTTTTTTCCCACACTGGGTTTCCTCGTTAAATCCTTATGTCATGGTGTGTTTTTCATGTGGATGCTTTTAATTCTATTTATTGCATTATTTCTTGCATACCGATATATTGTTATAATATGTTCTACTTGTTTTAAGTTAAGAAATTCAAATCACCAGTTAGATACTGATTCACCCCGGGCTCAGTATCTGTGGGAATCCTAACACAGAGAGGCTACAACCTTCTCAAGATAAATGGATGACAATCCAATAGAGTGAACTCCTAGAAATAGCATCTACTATGCTTGATTACAGTCTCAGTTAAGCTCAATGTCAGATGACTAAATCCTCTTCTGAAACCAATCCGATCACCAATGATTGATCAACTCCTCTATCTGAATGATATTACAATATTCACACATTACATTCCTTGACCATGACCTTTTTCAATAACCATGATACTTTACAAAGAGTTTCTACCTCTTATTTATACAAACCATAAGGCCTAAACCAATTAGGTTGGCCACCTAAAGATATTACAATAATATCATTACATAATTCCTTATTACAATGATATGCCATGTTGGCTTAAGATCAAAACAATATTAACAAATCCATAAAACATGTCGAATTATCCATGTAACATGTAGAGTACACACTAGCATGATACTGGTCCATAACCTAGATATGTACTGGACCTATTATGGGCCCACCACACCAAAGCAATGTCTTCAATAAATTGAAGCATGATCAATGAACATCTTCAGCATCCTAAAATCCTCAAAGAAGCTGCACCAACACCAATTGTGCATTCTGTCATGATTCCTCAATGAAAGTTCTACCAGTAAAGCCTTAAACTAGTGCTAGTAAGGGTTTACAAGTGTGTATGATGATATGTAATTATCAATCCAATACCAACTAACCAAAACATGCTTATGGAGCATATAACACATGAAATCCAATATACTTTACTGATCCAAACATGTCAAAAGTACCAACCAGATAATCTCTTTTGCCAGTAACACTAGATCTTATACTGGTAACCTGTCTATCGGTAACCATCCATATTAGCCAGTGTAAATCTATCTGCCAGTAATAGCTAGTGTTGACATCAATGAAAAAACATCAATTCCACACATATCCATATTGCCAACAATCTCCCCCTTTTGCATTGATGGCAACACTAGATGAGAAAAACATCTAAGTACCAAGAAATGCCAAACAAATCTCCCCCTGTGGAAGACAACCAAATATAAATAGCTCTTCGCCAGTGAATGATATCTTTGTAAGGCTCTAAACAAATCTCTCTCCCCAATGTATACAACTTTTCTTTTATTTTCAAATGAATATCTCTCCCCCTTTGACATCAATACTAGAAACCTGACAACAATATCAAAGCAATGATATAAACCTTTGAATCTCAAAGATGACTACTCCCCCTAAGTAGTAAGACCATTCATTAGTGCCAGAATGGATAATATTCCTGATAATGCATACCGAATTGATGACAAATTTCATCAATCAAGTCTTTGTCGGAGGGGCAGAAACCCCTAACCTATCTCTCGAGTATTCAAATGATTCTTTAGATGGTAGTTTAGTGAATATGTCTGCAATTTGTTTTGTAGTGTTCATATAAACCAATTTGACTTCCTTTGTTTCTACCTTGTCCTTTAGAAAGTTATACTTTATTGAAATATGTTTAGTCTTGGAATGAAATACTGGATTCTTGGACATGTCAATAGCTGTAGAGTTATCACAGTGGATAACTACCAGCTCACTATAATTTACCCTGATATCCTTCAACATTTTCTTCATCCACAAAACTTGAGTGCAATTAGTTGCTACTATAACATACTCAGCTTCTGTAGTAGATAAAGAAATGCATGACTATTTTTTGCTTATCCATGAAACTAGTTTCTTTCCAAGAAAGAAAGCTCCACCAAAAGTGTTTTTCCTATTATTAGTATCACCTACCTAATCTGAGTCAGCATATGCAAATAAAGTGAAATCATCATTTCTGGAATACCATAATCCATATTTTATTGTTCCTTGCAAATATCGAAATATCCTCATTACTGCACATTCATGATTTTCTTTAGGATTGCTTTGATATCTTGAAACAATACTTACTACATTCATAATATCAGGTATTGGTTTGGAATTCTCCATACCAAACTTTTTCAATAATTCCCTCAGATACTTAGTTTGATAGATAAAAATGCCTTTTTCAGTTTGAGTAATTTGCAAACCTAAGAAAAATTTCATCTCACCAATCATGAACATTTCAAATTCATTTTTCATGTTGTTATCAATTTCCATACACATTTTATCTTCTCCTCCAAAAATGATATCATCAACAAAGACTTCAATAATTAGAATATCATTATCAATGATCTTATAATATAGATTACTATCAACACTGCCTTTAGTAAAACCAAGCTTCAAAAGATATTTATCCAAACTTGCATACCAAGCTCTAGGAGCCTATTTCAAACCATATAAAGCTTTCTTCAATATGCAAACCATGTCTTTGTCATTTGTCAATGTAAATCCATTAGGTTGCTCAAAGTAAACTTCTTCCTTAAGCTCACCATTCAAAAATGCACTTTTGACATCCATTTGATAAACCTTATAGTTCTTATAAGCTGCATAGGCAAGAAATAGTCTAACAACTTCAATTCTAGCTACAAGTGCAAATGTCTCACCATAATCAATTCCTTCCATTTGAGAATATCCTTTACAAACAAATCTAGCCTTGTTCCCTATAACTTGACCATCCTCATTTAGTTTATTTCTAAAAACCCATTTAGTTCCAATAACATTCTTATTTTTAGGCCGAGAAACTAAAGACCAAGTTTCATTCTTCTCTATTTTATCTAATTCATCTTCCATAGCCTTTAACCAATGTTTATCCTTACAAGCTTCAATAATAGTTGTTGGTTCAACTTGAGAAATAAGACATACCTCTTCATTTGTCAGTTTTCTTCTTGTCATTACTCCCTTGTTCCTATCTCCAATAATTTGATCTTCAAAATGATTTAATCTTACATACCTTGGAGTCTTTTGAACTTCAGGTTCACCATTTTGATCATCAGTCATAGTTGAATTTTCTGATTGTGCTGGTGTAACTGTTTTATCTTCTTGTACTAGTTGAGGCATTCTAGTTTAGTTGTGATCATTTCCACTGTTGATTCCCTGTCATATGATATAGAAAGATTTTTGTATTGTTCATCCACTTTCACATTAGCACTTTTTATAATTTTCTTGCAATGTTTTGTTATAACATCTATATGCTTTTCTCTGAATTGAATAGCCAATAAATATCCCTTCATCACATCTAGGATCAAACTTTCCAATTGAATCATCTCTTTTGATATAGAATTTACTTCTAAAAATTTTGAAATACTTAACAGTAGGTGTATGTCCAAACCATAGTTCATAAGGGGTCTTACTAGTTTCACCTTTAATGTGAACTCTTTTCAGTGTGTAGACTGTTGTACTCACTTCTTTTCTCCAATATATATGAGGCAATTTGGCTTCCATTATCATAGATCTAGTTGCATACAAAATGGTTATGTTCTTTCTTTCAACTACTCTATTTTGCTAAGGAGTCCTAGGTGCAGATAGATGTCTCTTGATTCTATTTGTCTCACAATAACTATTAAATTCATGAGAAGTGAACTCACTGCCATGATCTGATATTAGACATTTGATTTTCAATCTAGTTTCTATTTCAACCTTCGCTTTAAAGATCTTGAATTTTTCAAAAGCTTTAGACTTCTGCCTTAGAAAAGTCACCCAGATCATTCTAGAATAGTCATCAATAATCAACATGAAATACCTATCACCTTGAAAGCTTCTAGTCCTTGCTAGACCACATAAGTTAGTGTGAATCAAATCAAGTACATCATTAGATTTATCATGTATGCTTTTAAAAGAACTTCTGACTTGCTTACCCAATTGACATTCCTTACATACTAGATTATGAGGCTTCATAATCTTAGGTATATCTCTGATTGCCTTTGTTAAACTGATCTTAACAATACAATCAAAATTAACATGACACAACCTCTTATGCCATAGTCAAATCTCATCAATATGAGCAATCAAACATGTCTTATTACTAGTGTTCAAGTGAAAAATGTTACTTCCTATTTGAATACCAGTTACAATCTCCAAACTAGTTTTGTTAATGATTTTGCATTTTGTACCCTTAAACTAAAGTTGAAAACCCTTATCAACTAATTGAACAACACTCAAAATATTATGCCTTAAACCTTCTACATAATAGGCATTATCAATGTTATGCTTTCCATCCAAAGAAATAATAGCTCTACCTTTGACCATACATGCCTTGGCATCTCCAAATCTGACTTCATGACCATTGTATTCTTGCAGGGACAAAAATTTCCTTTTATCTTTAGTCATATGATGTGAGCATCCACTATTAATTATCCATTCATCCTTATCTTCAACTTTTGCTGCTAGGGCATTCTCTTGATTTTTGATAGCCAATTCTGGTTTATCTTCCTTCAAAGCATAGAACACCCATTCCTTTCCATTTCTAGATCCACTAGCTGAGTCTTGTGTCAGTTCATCTCCAGAGTCATTAGTTACTCCTTCCTCATCTGCTATGTAACAATGTTTATTTTTCTTGAATCTATATTTGTTTGGGTTAGGCTTAAAATATTTCTTAACTCTTTCCTCAAACCTTGCATTCCTTTCAGGACATCTAGATGCAAAATGACCAATCTTATTACATGCAAAACATTTAAAAGGTTCTTTTCCTTCATACTTACTTCCAGTTGGACCTTTAGGTACTCTTCTAGCAAATAAGGCTTCAAGTTGCTCAAGCTCTTCATCTTCTTTCCTCATGTCTTCCAATTCTTTTGCATATAGGGCTCTCCAATCACTTTTTCTTGTAGATGTTGATGATGATGCATAAAAAGCAGGTTCAGACTTTACAACTCTAGAAGATCCAAATTCTTCAAGCTCAAAAGAAGATGATTTCCCAATCAGAATGTCTTTGTTGACTGAAGTATTTACCATTGTTCTTAACGCATTAATTGTACTTGCCCTAATCTTGTAAGTCGATGGAAGGGCTCTCAAGACTTTGGAAACTATTTCATCTTCACTTAGAAATCCTCCACAACATTGAATTCCCATAACAATCTCATTTATTATTTCCATAAACACAACAATTCTTTCATTTTCTTCCATTTTCAGGTTTTCATACCTTACCTGGTAACCATCAACTTTAGCAATTTTGACAATAGGGTCACCTTCATTTAGAGTTTTCAATTTGTCCCATATAACCTTAGCTAATGATTTGTTAGTCAATCTCATGATCTGTTGATCACTAAGTGCACACAAGAGGGCTTCTATAGCTCTACAATCATTTTCAATATTCTTGTCTAGGTCTGTAGGAGTAGGATTGCTGGATGCCGGATCATAAGGTGTTTATCCTTTCTCAGTCATCTCCCAAATATCCTTGCCAAGACATCTAAGATGAGTCTCCATTCAAATTTTCCATATCCCATAATTTGTTCCATCAAGTTTAGGGATTTCTCTTCTGAAAAATAGTTGTCAGTGGATTAGAAGTGTTAGCTGCAATAGGATCTACCTCAAGTGGTTAAGATTTTGCAAAAGAGGAGCAAAGCTCTGATACCAATTGTTAGGATAATCGGTGAACAACTAAGAGGGGGCAGTGAATAAGTTGTTAATAGATTATAACTTTTAATCCACAATACAACCTTAAACAAATCAAATACCAGTACAAATAGATGCCAGTAGGAATAGATACCAGTAAACAATAATTAACCAGATAATCAATGCAAAGCAATCATACCACATAACACCATGATTTCTACATGGAAAACCCAGAAAGGGAAAAAACATGGTGGGAAACCTACCCATAGTTAGATGATACTTCTACATAAAGTATGTGTTACAATGAGAGGCCTACACTTGCAGGAAGGCACATTTCCTAGAGCGTATTGCTCATTACAAAAGAGTCTCACTGACTACAAAGAGGCTACAACCTTCTCAAGATAAATAGACAACAATCCAATAGAGTGAACTACTGGAAATAGCATCTACTATGCCTGATTACAGTCCTGGTTAAACTCAATGTCGGAGGACTAAATCCTCTTCTAAAACCAATCTGATCACCAATGATCGATCAACTCCTTTGTATGAATGATATTACAATATTCACAAATTAGATTCCTTGACCATGACCTTTTTCAATAACCATGATACTTTACAAAGATTTTCTACCTCTTATTTATACAAACCCTGAGGCCTAAACCAATTAGGTTAGCCACTTAAAGATATTACAATAATATCATTACATAATTCATTATTGCAATGATATGCCATGTCATCTTAAGATCAAAACAATAATAACAAATCTATAAAACATCTCAAATTATCTAGAGTACACAATAGCATGATACTGGTCCATAACCTAGATAGGTATCAGACCTATTCTGGGTCCACCATGCCAAAGAAATATCTTCAACCAATTGAAGCATGATCAATGAACATCTTTAGCATCCTAAAATCCTCGAAGAAGCTGCACCAACACCAATTGTGCATCCTATCATGATTCCTCAATGAAATCTCTACCGATAAAGCCTTAAACTAGTGTCAGTAAGGGTTTACCAGTGTGTATGATGACATCCAATTATCAAGCCAAAACTAACTGACCAAACATTCTTATGGAGCATATAACACATGAAATCCAATATAAATTACTGATCCAAACATGCCAGAAGTGCCAACCAGATAATCTCTTCTATCGGTAACACTAGATCTTATACCGGTAACCATCCATATCAACTAGTGTAAATCTATCTGTCGATAACATCTAGTGTTGACATCAATGACAAAACATCAATGCCACACATATCCATAGTGCCAATAGATCCCACTTCCATGATTAAAGATAAGTACCTATTAATCGCTTCTGGTAAAAAACCCTAATAAACTCTTTTAGTTGTCAGTAAAATCACTCAAGAAGATATCTGATCGCTCTGAATCACTTTTGATTGCTCCTAATCACTCTGAATGCAAGGTGATAAAAAATTAAGTAGATTCAACCTTATATTCTCCAAGTAAAACCCTAATCTTTGATTGACATCAATGACTTCTGGTCAAAGATATCGGATCTCGAACAAAACATATCCATGCTGGATAAGCATCTTCAATGTTTGGATCATTTTCCAGAACTTCTTCCCAGGGCATATGTAGAATCTTCATGAATTTTTCCTACCCCTAAGGCATCTGCCTCAGTTACCGGATGAGCTTCCTATTGGTACAGGAGAAACCTCTTTTGTTGGATAAGTAACCGATGCATTCCCATCTGTAGATTGATCTTCAATCTTCCTGACCCATCTCTGGGCATGGTCTTGCTAGATTTCATTAACCTTCTCTTTCCCTTTCTCATTTGGTCCTCAATTACCAACCAGTGGATTTATGCTTCTACATAATTTAGCAATATGTCCAACCTCATTACACGCATAACATGTAATATTGTTCTTTTGAATTGCTTTGCTAAATTTGGTATAATTGTTTGACCTGCACTGATTAGCCATATGTCCAAATTTTCCACACGCATATAATTTTACATTCATTCCACAATCTTCTATCTTATGACCATACTTATTACATTTAGAACATTGACCGAGAGTAAAATCAGGGTTCTAATTTTCTTTGTTTCTGCATTGCCTAGCCATGTGACCAAATCTATTGCAAACAAAACATCTACCATTTAATTTATAAGCATTAAACTACCTTACCGGTGCCTTATGGTTTTGATCTTCATTAGTAGTGTCAGAACTCTGTCCTTGCTCAAATCCAAGTCCACTAGAATCTCCATTATGCCTTTGTCTCTTCAATAACTCATCTAATTATGATGAACTAATCTTGAATTTATCTTTATACTCACTTGCAATAGTTAGATCTTATCTCAGAATTATCATTTATCTCTCAAGCTCTTGTTCACTACTCTAGGATTGTACTAAATCAGTTCTCAACATATCATTCTCATGAACCAACCTACCACATTCTTCAAATTTGTTCTTCAAAGATACAACAAGATTTTCTTCCTTTTTCATCCGGTCCTCAATCTCTTTGGACATTCTCATTATTATAGCTTGCATTTCATTTTTCATGTCCATGATCTCCTGACTTAGCTTCTGACACTGTTCCTTAAGTGTATCTTTCTCTTCATCATCATGATTTTGAAAAAGTACTTTCCTCCTAGATTGAACAAATGATAGCCTCTCTTGTAGGACAAGAATGAATTCCTTAGGAGAATTCAATTCATCGTGTAGTTTTAAATTCTTCAACCTTTCAACATCATAATATTCAAGTGCCATCTCAAGTTACTTTTCCAAACCCATATCCATGGATTCTGGATTCAGGATCTCCCTCAAGTTATTAAACTTCCTCTGAGGCACAAGGCTATGATACTAATTGTTAGAATCTAATACCACTAAGAGGTGGGGTGAATCAGTGTTCTACCAGTAATCAATTTTAACCTTATTAAAACATTCATACACCAACTACTATACCAGTACATAAAGAATTGGAAGAAGTAAAGAAACCAATAAGCCAATCACATAAATGAGAACCATAACACATAGAAGCATATGTGGAAAACCTCAAAGAGGAAAAAATATTGGGATTTGTGACCCACAATATCAATCTACTAACGATATAAAGAGATATTATAAAATAAACAGGCCTGCACTTGTAGGAACTCTTACAACGTAGAGCACACTTCTCAATCACAGAAAGAGCCTCACTGACTACATACAAATCCAAACTATAATACAAAGAAGTGTTGAACTCCAAAAGATGGTATTTCCTATGCCTGAATATAGTTCCAGTTAAGCTCTATTTGTTCTGGTCTGAAACCCTAAACCCTTTATCGGAATACCCCTTTACACAAATATCCTCACATACATGATCTCTTTGATATATTTCACATCTTCATTATTTCCTTCCAATTACATATTCACATCATATCACATCTGATGGTATAATGAAAGAATAAGTATGTGGTAGATTACTGAGAGGGGGGGGTGAATTAGTAAACTAAAAAACTGATACAAACTTCCCAATCTCAAACTCAAACTCACAAAGTAAACTTCCACTATCAAGATCAATACTCATAAGAATACTCAACATCAATCAGTTATCTATTATAACAACTTAACAGTAAACAACTTCAATCTTGTAAACATCAAAATGCTTAATCATATATCAACATACTTCATCTCTCAATGCTTCCAATTATCATGCCTTATTTGAAGTTATTCAAATCAACAAATAAGATCATAAAAATAAAAAATCACCACATGACATAAATGTTTATACCTGGAAAACCCAAATAGGTAAAAACCGCGGTGAGATGAGACTCACAAGATAGCTATCTGAACTCTTCTGAAGTTCACCCTGTAAGGAGCCAAGCCTGTTAATGATTTTGCAATAAGTCTTGTTAAGAGCTGATCCTATTAGGAATCACTCGGTTAAAGGATTTACAAAATACCTTGATGAAAAGAAAATACACTATTAGGAGTAACCTCAGTAGAGGATTTGACAATCGAAGCTAATGGATCACCTTGTTAGAGGATTTAAGAAGTAACCAAGCTTGTTAGAGCATACCCGTTTAGGGAATTTCAGTTCTGCTATAATTGTTAGAAAACAATAGGTTTTCTTGATCTATCTAAATAGCACTACATTTGCTTGATCAGATCCTTTTAAGCTTCAGTCCACTTTTACTCAAACTACATATCCATTCTCTGGTTAAGTAACCACACACTCAACTGATTTCAACCAACACTTTGCCAACCCTAAACAAATAACTTCATAAACCTTAAATACAAATGAATTAGGTTGGTAACACAACAAAAAACTAATTCTCTCATAGAAATTACAAACAAATCAATTAGTGTGGCCCTTGGATTTAAATAGCAATCTATACACATTCTTCAAGAAAATTCTAACCGCTCCATGATCACCGCTTCATCAGACTTTGTAACTTATCACGTGCTATGCATTAGATGCAATCCACTTTTCTCATTCCCTAGACAATCAAACAAATGTGCCAAAACAATCTGAACTTATCCTCACACAATGATCACACATGTCACTATCATTACCGCTCATTATTAGATCTTAAACCAAGAAACTTGATCAGTTAGGGTTTAATAAAAGCAACTGGTAGGATTTACTAGTTGCATTGCATAGAAATGGTTTTTAACCTTATACACCAGTTTATCGGTTCAACTCACAAACTTACATACTGGTTTACAACATCTTCCACAAAGCTCTTCCTACTGGTTACAAGACAATATCATTAACAACAATAATATCAGCAATATCATAAATACCATTACTGATTCAATTGACATCAATGACAACATAACATATCATTAATGCAATCTTTATGCAAATGCCAACAATCTCCCCCTTTGGCATTGATGGAAATACAAATATCAATGCCTCTAATTGCTACTATGATTGGTGAATAGGAATCCCGGTTTACATTACCAAGTATTCACCATGCTCTGTCCATCTTCATCCTGTCATTGGTTTCCCTTTGCCAATCACAGAATTCTCTTCCTAATCACATAATTCTTCTCCCCCTTTGACAACAATGCCAAATTGAAAGTAAAACATGTAATTGCAAATTTTCACTATGCATCAACAATCTACTGCAACTTGATGCTACCCCTATGGAATACATCCACTTCTTCATCAATCCTTCTAAGATTTTGTAAGTGATTCAGGGACTGGTGCAATTAGCATCATGCTCAACTAACTTCATCAAGAGGGACAACCCCCAAGTGACTTCTAAGATACTCAAAAGTGGTCTTAGGCAGAGATTTGGTAAAGATATTTTCAAGTTGCACCTTGGTAGAAACATGCTCTAAGATAACATTTTTACTTTGAACTTTTTCCCTGAAAAAGTGATACTTCAATTCAATGTGCTTGGTACAAGCATGCAAAATGGGATTCTTAGAAATATTTATGGCACTTGTATTATCACACAAAATCTTTATAGGTTTTGAGATATAAATCTTAAAACCTTCCAAAATGTGCCTCATCCAAATAGCCTGTGTGCAATTCATATAAGCTGAAACATACATAGCTTCAGCAGTAAATTGTGAAGTACAACTCTTCATCTTGCTACTTCATGAAACAAGTCTTCCTCCTAGAAAGAATGCTCCACCAGTAGTACTTTTTCTGTCATCAACATTTTCTGCCCAATTAGTATCTATATATGCCTTCAACTCAAAGTTTCCTCCATATGGATACCATAATCCATAGTCAATGGTACCTTTCAGATACCTAAAAAATTCTCTTGGTTGCAATCAGGTGTGTCTCCTTTGGATTCTTTTGGAATCTTGCAACTATAAAAACTACATGGGCAATATCTGGTTTGATGTGAACAAAATAGTGTATTTTGCCAATCATTGACCTATATTCCTTTTCATCAACAGACTTAGATTCATCTTCCTTGGATAACTTGCAAACTGTAACCATTGGTGTTCCAATTGGTTTACAGTCACTCATGCCAAAAGTATTCAAAATATCTTTCACATACTTATATTGAGTAATGAAAATACCATTCTTGTATCTGCAAGCCTATGAAAAAATTTATTTCCCCTACTAAAGACATTTCAAACTCATTTTTCATTTCATCTGCAAAGTTGTTGCTTATGACATCGTTACCTCCAAAAATAATGTCATCCACAAATACTTCATTGACCATTATTTCATCTCCTTTAGACTTGAGATAAATATTACTATCATCACTCATTCTTGCAAAGCCTATCTTCTTCAGATGTGTATGAAGCCATTCATACCATGCTCTGAGTGCCTTCTTTAATCCATACAAAGCTTTATGCAATCTCCATACCATACCTTTCTCATCAGTCAAAGCATAACCATCTAGTTGCTCTATGTATACCTCCCCTTCCAATATCCCATTCAAAAATGCAGGCTTAGCATCCATCTAGTATAGCTTGAACTTCTTCTGGGCTACAAATGCAAGTAAAGTTCTGACACCTTCCAATCTTCCTACTGGTGCAAAAGTTTTTCCATAATCTTTTCCTTCTTCTTGAGCACAACCCTTGCAAAATAATCTTTCCTTGTTGCGAACTACAACACCATCTTCATTTAACTTGTATCTGAATACCCATTTAGTACCTATAACCTTCTTGTTTACTAGTCGGGGTACCAGGGTCCAAGTGTTGTGCTTCTTATTTTGATCCAATTCCTCCTCCATAGCCTTAACCCAATAATCATCATCAAATGCCTCCTTAGCACTTCTAGGTTCAATGGTGGAGATCATGCAAGAGTTCTCTCTTATTCTCCTTCTAGTTAGTACTTCGGCATCCTTATCCCCAATAATCTGCTTAGGACTATGGTTCAGTCTCACATACCTAGGAATAACATGATCATTCTCTTCAGGTTTAGCTTCTTTATTATCATCTTTTTCTAAATTTATTTATTTTGGTTGAACAAGTACATCAGAATTTGCTTTACCAGTTTTTGATTTGACAGTTTCAGGTTCCAAAAGCAAAATGCAAGGATCTTCATCCTTTTTCTCTGGATTGGTTCCTTCTAAGACATCAGGACATTCATCTACTCAAACATTAGCACTCTCAACAATTCTTTGTGTCTAGTTGTTGAAGCATTTATAGGCCTTACTCTTGGTGGAATAGCCAAGAAATATGCCTTCATCACTCTTCGCTTCAAACTTTCTTATGTAAACACCTCTTTTAATAAAACATTTGCTACCAAATATCTTAAAATAGCTAACATCAGGTGATCTTCCATACCAATATTCATAAGGGGTCTTGTCCTTACCTTTTTTCACTAGAACTCGGTTCATTGTGTAGACAACCGTACTTACAGCTTCTTTCCAAAAAGAATTTGCTACATCTCCTTGTATTTGTTAGGTCCTGGAGACAACTAAGAAGGGGTGGGGGAGTGAATCAGTTGTCTAATAAATTCAAACCAAAAACCATTTAACCAACTTAATGCTTAATACCGGTAAACCAGTTAAGTATGTCAGTAGACAGTGTTAACAGTAAATTGCTATATCGGTAAAGATTAATGCATGAACATAAACATAAAGTCATCCACAACACATAACACCAATATTTGTATGTGGAAACCTTATAAGGGGAAAAACCATGGTGGGAAACCTTACCCACAATCAGATGATACTACTGTAGATAGTAAGTGTACATAAATGGGGTCTACACATTCAGAATGGCCAACAGCCTAGAGCTCATTGCTCAATCACAAAATGGGAGTCACACTGACTATAGTTGGATGGTTAAATCCAATAAGAATGTACTGTACAAAATAGCATCTTCATATGCTAGATTCAGTACCGGTGTAATGTTAATATGCTTCTACAAAAACCTAGCTTCACCTTCAAATGAAGTCTTCATGTATACCTCTGCTTAATCTAACATATACCTTCACACAGTTCTTCTTTGCATTCCACATTCGATCTTACAAATAAGATCTTACATTTATACCATACCCTAAGACCAATTTTAGTAGGTTGGCTCTACAAGATATTACAATAAAAACATTTTACAAGAAATATAATATTCGATGCAATAACCGATTGAACATGTCAGCTTAATGCATTTACAAGAATAATAATTCATCTCTATAGTGTGCCATGTTGATCTGAAAAAGATAAGCATGCCGGTGTAACCCTAGATAACCCTGGACCTATTTACCAGTAAAAGTAAATATGCAAATATGAATATACCAATGATTAATGCTTCAAAAAAAAGTGTCCACATGATGTCTTCAACATTACCAAGTGCCAGTGAACATTATATCCTGTCAGTGAACCATATACCAGTAACTATGCAATAGTTGCTTTCCTGTGAATGTTGCTGGATCTCCAAAGTGCTAGTTTTTCAATAGGTGTTGACATCAATGACAAAGCCATACCAAAATACCAGCAATCTCCCCCTTTGACATTGATGGCAACTCAAGATGGAAAAACCATCAAAGTGTCAAAATAGAAATGCCAAATATAAAAAACCAACAATCTCCTCTAAACAATTTCTCCCCCTGGGAGCAACATGTGTTTATCCAAAGATTTTTTAATACCAATCTCTCCTCAAAAGATAATGTGTTTTTCCATAGATATCTCTCCCCCTTTGATATCAAATGCCAAAGTTACAAAAATCAAGTTCATATACAAAATACCAATCAATTCAATATACCAACTACTCCCCCTAAGAAGTAGCTTCCTCATAAAAAACCAGAGTAAAAGATTTGTCTTTCAATTCTATCGGTTGATGACAATCATCAACTGTCTAAGTCTCTACCGGTGGTGGTATGACTCCAAGCTGATCTCTGAGATATTCAAAAGTCTCCTTAGGCAAAGGTTTTGTGAAAATATCTGCAAGCTATTCTTTACTATTCACATAAACTAGTTTTATCTCCTTTTCTTCAACTTTTTACCTTAGAAAATTTAGTTTGATAGAAACATGTTTTGTTTTAGAATGTAATATCAGATTCTTAGATATGTCAATTGCTATAGTGTTATCACAATATATAGTAATAGGTTCTTTGCATTTTACCTTTATGTCTTTCAACATTTTCTTAAGCCATAGTACCTACGTATAGTTAGTTGCTGCTGCAACATATTCTGATTCTGCTGTTGATAAAGATGTACAACTTTGTTTCTTACTCAACCAAGAAACTAATCTCTTTCCAAGAAAGAATGCTCCTCCAGTGGTGCTTTTTCTATCATCCACATCCCTTGCCCAATTTGCATCTGTGTATGCACATAGATCAAAATTTTCATCTCTAGGATACCATAATACAAGATTTGTAGTGCCTTATAAGTACCAAAAAGTCCTTTTTACTGCTAATTCATGATTTTCCCTAGGATTACTTTGAAATCTAGAAATAATACATACTACATTCATAATATCAGGCCTGGTTTGTGTCAAATACAGTAAACCTCCTATCATAGATTTGTATCTAGTTGGATTAACAGGTGTAGATTCATCCCTTTGAGATAATTTGTCATTTGTAGTCATAGGTGTGCTTACCGGTTTAGAGTTCTCCATCTTAAATTTCTTTAGTAAATCTTTCAAGTACTTGGATTGACTAAAAAAAATACCTTTATCAGTCTGTGAAATCTGCAATCCTAAAAAGAATTTTATTTCTCCAATCATAGACATTTCAAATTCTTGCTGCATTTTAATAGAAAATTCCTTGCATAATCCATCTTCTCCTCCAAAGTTTATATCATCAACGAATACTTCTATAATCAAGATGTCATCATTAGTTATTTTGTAATAGAAATTATTGTCTACATTTCCTTTAATAAAACCAATCTTTAAAAGATACTTATGTCATCTGTCAAAGAAAATCCATCAGGTTGTTCAATATATACTTCCTCTTCAAGATCTCCATTCAAAAATGCACATTTAATATCCATTTGATAAACTTTGTAGTCCTTGTGAGTTGCAAAAGCCAAAAATAATCTGACTGCCTCAATTCTAGCTATCGGTGCAAAGGTTTCATTGTCATCAACTCCTTCTTTCTGAGAATATCCCTTACACATTAGTCTTGCTTTATTTTTGACAACCTTACCATCTTCATTAATTTTGTTTCTAAATACACATTTGGTTCCAATTGCATTTTTATCTTTAGGCTGGGGAACTAATGTCCAAGTATTATTTTTCTCAATTTGTCCTAATTGTTCTACCATAGCTTTAATCCAAAATTTATCTTCACATGCCTCATTGATAGATGATGGTTCAAGTTGAGAAATAAGACATACCTATTCATTTGCCAATCTTCCTCTTGTCATAACTCCTTTAAATTTGTTTCCAATTATTTGATCTTCAGAATGATTCAATCTTACATACCGGGGTGTCTTAGTTTGTTGTTGTTCTTCAATTACTATGGAATCCTCTGATGGTACTGGGGTAATTCGATCTTCATTCTGTTGGTATTTTGGTATGGTTTTGTCATTGATGTCAACACCTACTAAGTACACCTACTTTGGAGATCCAACAACATTCATTGGCAAACAGTAAACTGTGCAATAGTTACTAGTATATGGTTCACCGGTAGGATATAATATTCACCGACACTTGGAATGATATGGAATACACTTGGTAATGTTGAAGACATCATGTGGAAACTTTATTTTGAAGTAATAATCACTGGTAAATTCTTATTTGCATATTTTCTTTTACCAGCAAATAGGTCCAAGTTATCTAGGTTTTCACCGGCAGGTTTATCTTTTCCAAATCAGCATGGCACACTATGGAGATGATTTATTATTGTTGTAAATGCATTAAGCCGACATTTTCAATCAGTTATTGCATCGGATATTGTATTATTTGTAAAATATTTTTATTGTAATATCTTATAGAGCCGACCTACTAAAATTGGTCTTAGGGTATGGTATAAATGTAAGATCTTATTTATAAGATCAAGTGTGGAATGCGAAAAAGAATTGTGTGAAGGTATATGCGAGATAAAGAAGAGGTATACATGAAGACATCATTCAAAGGTGAAGTTAGGTTTTTGTAGAAGCATATCAACATTACACCGGTACTGAATCCAACACATGAAGATGCTATTTTGAGCAGTACATTCTTATTGGATTTAACCATCCAACTATAGTCAGTGTGACTTCCTTTTTGTGATTGAGCAGTGAGCTCTAGGCTGTTGGGCTTTCTGCATGTGCAAACCCCTCTTGTACACTTACTATCTGTAGTAGTATCATCTAATTGTGGGTAAGGTTTCCCACCGTGGTTTTTCCCCTTACAGGGTTTCCACGTACAAATTTTGGTGTTATGTGTTGTGGATAACTTTGTGCTTATATTTCATACATTAATTCTTACCAGTATAGCTATTTTCTATTAACACTGCTTACTAGCATACTTAACTGATTTACCGGTATTAAGCATTAAGTTGGTTAATAAGTTTTTGGTTTGAATCCATTAGACAATTGATTCACCCCCCCCCTCTCAATTGTCTCTGGGACCTACAATTGGTATCAGAGCATAGTCCTCTTTTTGCAGAAGTTTAACAACTTGAGGAGATCCAATGTCTACTAATTATTTTAGAAAGGATAGTCCTAAACTTGATGGAACCAACTATGGGATATGGAAAATCAGAATGGAGACACATCTGAATTGCATTGGTAAAGACATCTGGGAAGTTACTAAGAATGGTTATACTACTGTTGTAGCTAGTCAGACTGCTCCAACTACTTTAGCCAAAGATGAAGAAAATGATTGCAAAGCTAGAGAAGCACTCTTGAGTGCATTATCAAATCAACAAATCATGGGATTATCAGATAGATCTATTGCAAAATCTATTTGGAATCATTTGGAAACACTGAATGAAGGAGATTCCACAGTCAAAATTGCAAAACTTTAAAGCTTCCGAGTCAGGTATGAACATCTTAAAATGGAAGAAGATGAAAGGATTTCTGGTTTTATGGAAAGAGTAAATGAAATTTTTTTGGGTATCAAATGTTGTGGAGGAACCTTGAGTGAAGATGAGATTGTTTCAAAAATCTTAAGAGGTTTGCCACCGGCATATAAAATAAAGGTTACTACTATAAATGAGTTGAGAACAATGCCTAATACATCAGTAACGAGGGATACATTGATTGGAAAACTTTCAGCTTTTGAAATTGAGGAATTTGGTCCTGTTACTACTATAAAAATGGATTTGACCTTCAAAGCATCAACATCATCTACTCCATCCTTTGACAAATCAGACAGGAGAGCCTTTTATGCAAGAGAACTTGAAGAAACCAAAAAGGAGAATGAAGAGCTTGAAGAACTTGAAGCACTATTTGCAAGAAAAATGTCAAAAGGTCCAATTGGAAGTAAGTATGAAGGTAAAGCACCCTTTAAATGTTTTCACTGCAATAAGATTGGTCATATGGCTTCAAGATGCCTTAACAAACATGCTAGACTAAGAGAAGAAGCTGGAAGAACATACAAACCTAATCCTGAATATCAGAAATACAGATTCAAGAAAAACAAAGATAAATCTTGTTACATTGCTGATGAAGGTGTGACTGATGATTCTGATGAGGATCCAATAGACAATGGATGGGTCTTTGTTACTATAACAAAAGATCAACCGGTACCTATTGCTCAACCGATAGAACAAGCCCTAGCAGCTAGAGTTGAATCAAAGGATGAATGGATTATTCACTCAGGATGCTCACATCACATGACTGGAGACAAAGGTAAATTCTTGAACTTTCAAGAATACAATGGAGGTTTAGTAAGATTCGGAGATGACAAAGCCTGTTCAATCAAAGGTAAGGGTCCAATATCTTTTGATGGTAAACATAAAACTGACAATGTCTACTATGTTGAAGGATTAACACATAATTTTTTAAGTGTTGGTCAATTAGTTGAGAAAGGTTTTCAGTTACAATTTAAAAATGGAAAATACAAAATCATCAATAGAAGTGGTTTGGAAATTGCCACTAGCAATCAGACTAGAGGTAATATTTTTCATTTGAATAACAGTGAAAAGGCATGCTTAATTGCACATATAGATGAAAGTTGGCTATGGCATAAGAGACTATGTCATGTAAATTTTGATTGCATGGTAAAAATTAGTACTTCTAAGGTAGTTAGAGATCTACCTAAAATTGTGAAACCTCAAAATACAATTTGCAAGGAATGTCAATTTGGAAAACAAGTTAGAGCTAGTTTTAAAAGTATTCCAAAAAAATCCAATAATGCCCTTGATTTAATTCACACTGATTTATGTGGTCCAGCTAGAACTAAAAGCTTACAAGGTGATAGATATTTCATGCTAATTATTGATGATTATTCTAAAATGTGTTGGGTTACTTTTCTCAGAGAAAAATTAGAAGCACTTGGGAAGTTCAAACTATTCAAAGCAATGGTTGAAAATGAAACCGGTAAGAAAATTAAATGTTTAAGATTAGATCAAGGAGGAGAATTCACATCTAAAGATTTTAATACATTCTGTGAAGTAAATGGAATCAAAAGACAATTATTAGCACCTCAGACACCACAACAGAATGGAGTTGTTGAAAGAAAAAACAGAGCTATTTTGGATGTAGCAAGAAGTATGTTATCAAAAGCTAATCTACTACATGTGTACTGGAGAGAGGCAGTAAGCACTGCTTTCTATACATTCAACAAAGTTCACATCAAAGGTTAAACTAGTAAGACCCCTCATGAACTATGGTTTGGTAATACTCATACTCTTAAGTATTTCAGAATTTTTGGAAGTAAATGTTATATTAGAAGAGATGAGTATATTGGCAAGTTTGATCCTAGAAGTGATGAAGGAATATTTCTTGGTTATTCATCTAAGAGTAAAGCATATAGATGTTTTAATAAAAGATTACAGAAAATTGTTGAGAGTACAAATGTAAAGATTGATGAACAATTCAGAGGAACTTCAAGGTATATAGACTCCGAACCGGTAATAGAAATTATGACAAATGAACCTACAATAAATCCACTGGTATAGAATGATGATCTAGTTACTCTGGCAAGCAAGTAAGACAGGAGATCCAGCAGCATTCACTGGCAAGCAAGTAACTATTGTATAATTACTAGTATATGGTTCACCGATAGGATATAATGATCATCGGTACAGAATCAAGATCCAGTTACCCCAGTACCATTAGAGGATTCCACAGTAATTGAAGAACAACAACAAACTAAGACACCCCGGTATGTAAGACTAAATCATTCTGAAGATTAGATAATTGGAAGCAAATTTAAAGGAGTCATGACAAGAGGAAGATTGGAAAATGAAGAGGTATGTCTTATTTCTCAAATTGAACTATTATCTATCAATGAGAAATGTGAAGATAAATTTTGGATTAAAGCTATGGAAGAAGAATTAGGACAAATTGAGAAAAATAATACTTGGACATTAGTTCTCCGGCCTAAAAATAAAAATGTAATTGGAACCAAATGGGTATTTAGAAACAAACTCAATGAAGATGGTAAGGTTGTCAGAAATAAAGCAAGACTAGTGTGTAAGGGATATTCTTAGAAAGAAAGAGTTGATTACAATGAAACCTTTGCACCGGTAGCCAGAATTGAGGTAGTTAGATTATTCTTGGCTTTTGCAGCTCACAAGGATTACAATGTTTATCAAAAGGATATTAAATGCGCATTTTTGAATGGAGATCTTGAAGAGGAATTCTATATTGAACAACTTGATGGATTTTCCTTCACAAATGACAATGATATGGTTTGCAGATTAAGAAAAGCTCTGTATGGATTAAAACAAGCTCCAAGAGCTTGGTATGCAAGATTGGATAAGTATCTTTTAAAGATTGGTTTTACTAAAGGAAATTCAGATAGCAATTTATATTACAAAGTAACTAATGATGATATCTTGATTATTGAAGTATTTGTTGATGATATAATCTTTGGAGGAGAAAATGAATTATGCAAAGAATTTTCTCTTGAAATGCAGCATGAATTTGAAATGTCTATGATAGGAGAAATAAAATTCTTTTTACAATTGTAGATTTTATAGACTAATAAAGGCATATTTTTGAGTCAATCTAAGTACTTGAAAGAACTACTTAAGAAATTTAGGATGGAAAACTCTAAACCAGTAAGCACACCTATGACAACAAATGACAAATTATCTCAAAGGGATGAATCTACACCTGTTAATCCAACTAGATACAAGTCTATGATAGGAGGTTTACTATATTTGACTCAAATCAGACCTGATATTTTGAATGCAATATGTATAGTTTCTAGATTTCAGAGTAATCCTAAGGAAAATCATGAATTAGTAGTAAAAAGGATTTTTCGATACTTACAAGGCACAACAAATCTTGGATTATGGTATCCTAAAGATGAAGATTTTGAACTATATGCATACACAGATGCAAATTGGGCAGGAGATGTGGATGATAGAAAAAGCACAACTAGAGGAGCATTCTTTCTTGGAAAGAGATTAGTTTCTTGGTTAAGTAAGAAACAAAGTTGTACATCTTTATTAATAGCAGAATTAGAATATGTTGCAGCAGCAACAAACTGTATATAGGTACTTTGGCTTAAGCAAATGTTGAAAGACATAAAGGTAAAATGCAAGGAACCTATTACTATATATTGTGATAACACTACAGCAATTGATATATCTAAGAATCTAGTATTACTTTCTAAAACAAAACATGTTTCTATCAAACTGAATTTTATAAGGGAAAAAGTTTAAGAAAAGGAGATAAAACTGGTTTATGTGAATACTAAAGAATAGCTTACAGATATTTTCACAAAACCTTTACCTAAGGAAACTTTTTAGTATCTTAGAGATCAGCTTGGAGTCATCCCTCCACCGATAGAGACTTAGACAGTTGATGATTGTCATCAACCGGTAGAATTAAATGGACAAATATTTTATTCTAGTATTTGATGAGGAAGCTACTTCTCAAGGGGAGTAGTTGGTATATTGAATTGGTTGGTATTTTGTATGAACTTGAATTTTTGTGACTTTGGCATTTGATGTCAAATGGGGAGAGAAATCTATGGAAAAATGCATTGTCTTTTTAGGGAGAGATTTTGAAAAACACATTTAAGGAAAGATTGGTATGAGAGATTGGTATTGAAAATAAATCTTTGGATAAACACATGTTACTCCCAGGGGGAGAAACGGAGATTGTTGGTTTTTGTACTTGACATTTTTGTTTCGGCACTTTGATGGTTTTTCCATCTTGTGTTGCCATTAATGCCAAAGGGGGAGATTGTTGGTATTTTGGTATGGTTTTGTCATTGATGTCAACAACTACTAAATACACCTACTTTGGAGATCCAACAACATTCACCAACAAACAATAAACTGTGCAACAGTTACTGGTATATGGTTCATTGGCAGGCTATAATGTTCATCGACACTTGGAATGATATGGAATACACTTGGTAATGTCGAAGACATCATGTGGAAAATTTATTTTGAAGTAATAATCATTGGTATATTCTTATTTGCATATTTGCTTTTATAGGCAAATAGGTCTAGGTTATCTAGGGTTTCACCGGTAGGTTTATCTTTTCTAGATCAACATGGCATGCTATGGAGATGATTTATTATTGTTGTAAATGCATTAAGCCAACATGTTCAATCAGTTATTGCATCGGATATTGTATTATTTGTAAAATGTTTTTATTGTAATATCTTATAGAGCTGACCTACTAAAATTGGTCTTAGGGTATGGTATAAATGTAAGATCTTATTTATAAGATCAAGTGTGGAATGCGAAAAAGAATTGTGTGAAGGTATATGCGAGATAAAGAAGAGGTATACATGAAGACATCATTCAAAGGTGAAGTTAGGTTTTTGCAGAAGCATATCAACATTACATCGGTACTGAATCCAACACATGAAGATGCTATTTTGTGTAGTACATTCTTATTGGATTTAACCATCCAACTGTAGTTAGTGTGACTTCCTTTTTGTGATTGAGCAGTGAGCTCTAGGCTATTGGCCATGTGCAGACCCCTCTTGTACACTTACTATCTGCAGTAGTATCATCTGATTGTGGGTAAGGTTTCCCACCATGGTTTTTCCCCTTACAGGGTTTCCACGTGCAAATTTTGGTGTCATGTGTTGTGGATGACTTTGTGCTTATGTTTCATGCATTAATTCTTACTGGTATAGCTATTTTCTATTAACACTGTTTACCAACATACTTAACTAATTTACTGATATTAAGCATTAAGTTGGTTAATAAGTTTTTGGTTTGAATTCATTAGACAATTGATTCACCCCCCCCCCCCTCTCAGTTGTCTTCGGGACCTACACATTCTGTACCGGTGGATTTAGTGTAGGTTCATTTGTCACAATTTCTATTGCTGGTTCAGAGTCTATATACCTTGAAGTTCCTTTGAATTGTTCATCAATCTTTACATTTGTACTCTCAACAATTTCTTACAATCTCTTATTAAAACATCTATATGCCTTGCTCTTAGATGAATAACCAAGAAACATTCCTTCATCACTTCTAGGATCAAATTTGCCAATATACTCATCTCTTCTAATATAACATTTACTTCCAAAAATTCTGAAATACTTAAGAGTAGGAGTATTACCAAACCATAGTTCATGAGGGGTCTTACCGATTTCACCTTTGATGTGAACTTTGTTGAATGTATAGACAATAGTGCTAACTATTTCTCTCAAATACACATGTGGTAGATTTGCTTTAGATAACATACTTCTTGCTGCATCCAAGATAGTTCTATTTTTTCTTTCAACAACTCCATTCTACTATGGTGTCCGAGGTGCTAATAACTGTCTTCTGATTCCATTCACTTCAAAAAATGTATTAAAGTCCTTCGATGTGAATTCTCCTCCTTGATCTGATCTTAAACATTTGATTTTCTTATCGATTTCATTCTCAACCATTGCTTTGAATAGTTTGAACTTTCCAAGTGCTTCTGATTTTTCTTTGAGAAAAGTAACCCAACACATTCTAGAATAATCATCAGTAGTTAGCATGAAATATCTATCACCTTGTAAGATTTTAGTTCTTGCTGGACCACATAAATCAGTGTGAATCAAATCAAGAGCATTATTCAATTTGTCTAGAATACTTTTGAAACTAGCTCTAACTTGTTTTCCAAATTGACATTCCTTACAAACTATATTCTGAGGTTTCACAATTTTAGGTAGATCTCTAACTGCCTTAGAAGTACTAATTTTTACCATGCAATCAAAGTTTACATGACATAGTCTCTTATGCCATAACCAACTTTCATCTATATGTGCAATCAAGCATGCCTTTTCACTGTTATTCAAATGAAATATATTACCTCTAGTCTGATTACCGGTTGCAATTTCCAAACCAGTTCTATTCATGATTTTGCATTTTCCATTTTTAAATTGTAACTGAAATCCCTTCTCAACTAATTGACCAACACTTAAAAGATTATTCTTTAATCCTTCAACATAGTAGACATTGTCAATGTTATTCTTACCATCAAGAGATATTGAACCCTTACCTTTGATTGAACAGGCTTTGTCATCTCCATATCTTACTAAACCTCCATTGTATTCTTGAAAGTTTAAGAATTTACCTTTGTCTCCTGTCATATGATGTGAGCATCCTGAGTCAATGATCCATTCATCCTTTAGTTCAACTTTAGTTGCTAGGGCTTGTTCTACCGATTGAGTAGTAGGTGCCAGTTGATCTTCTCTTATAGCAACAAAAATGTATCCATTTTTTGTTGGATCCTCATCAGAATCATCAGTCACACCTTCATCAGCAATGTAATAAGATTTGTCTTTGTTCTTCTTAAATCTGTATCTCTGATATTTAAGATTTGGCTTGTATGTTCTTCTAGCTTCTTCTCTTAGTCTAGCATGTCTATCCGGGCATCTAGAAGCCATATAACCAATTTTATTATAGTTGAAACATTTAAAGGGTGCTTTACCTTCATACTTACTTCCAACTGGACCTTTTGGCATTTTCCTTACAGATAGTGCTTCAAGTTCTTCAAGCTCTTCATTCTCCTTCCTAGAATCTTCAAGTTCTCTTGCATAAAAGGCTTTCCAGTTTGATTTGTCAAATGATGGAGTAGATGATGTTGAAGCTTTAAAGGCCAAATCTATCTTTATAGTAGCAACAGGACCAAATTCTTCAATTTCAAAGGCTGAAAGTTTTCCAATCAATGTATCCCTAGTTATTGATGTATTAGGCATTGTTCTCAACTCATTTATAACAGTAACCTTCATTTTATATGTTGGTGGCAATCCTCTTAAGATTTTTGAAATAATTTCATCCTCACTCAGGGTTCCTCCACAACATTTAATACCCAAAACAATTTCATTTACTCTTTCCATAAAAGTAGAAATTTTTTCATCTTCTTCCATTTTCAGATATTCATACCTGACTCGAAAGCTTTCAAGTTTTGCAATCTTGACTATGGAATCTCCTTCATTTAGTGTCTCCAAATGATCCCAAATAGCTTTAGCAGTAGACCTATCTGATAATCCCATGATTTGTTGATCTGATAATGTGCTCAAAAGTGCTTCTCTTGCTTTGCAATCATTCTCCTCATCTTTAGCTAAGGTAGTTGGAGCAGTCTGACCACCTACAGCAGTAGTATAACCATTCTTTGTAACTTCCTAGATGTCTTTACTAATGCAATTCAGATGTGTCTCCATCCTGATCTTCCATATCCCATAGTTGGTTCCATCAAGTTTAGGACTATCCTTCCTAAAATAATTAGTAGGCATTGGATCTCCTCAAGTTGTTAAACTTCTGCAAAAGAGGACTAGGCTCTGATACCAATTGTTAGGTCCCGAAGACAACTCAGAGGGGGGGGGTGAATCAGTTGTCTAATAAATTCAAACCAAAAACTATTTAACCAACTTAATGCTTAATATTGGTAAACCAGGTAAGTATTCCAGTAGACAGTGTTAACAGTAAACTGCTATACCGGTAAAGATTAATGCATGAAACATAAACATAAAGTCATCCACAACACATAACACCAATATTTGCACATGGAAACCCTATAAGGGGAAAAAATACGATGGGAAACCTTACCCATAATCAGATGATACTACTGCAGATAGTAAGTGTACATAAATGGGGTCTGCACATGCAAAAAGGCCAACAGCCTAGAGCTTACTGCTCAATCACAAAATGGAAGTCACACTGACTACAGTTGGATGGTTAAATCCAATAAGAATGTACTGTACAAAATAGCATCTTCACATGTTGGATTCAGTACCGGTGTAATGCTGATATGCTTCTACAAAAACCTAGCTTCACCTTCAAATGATGTCTTCATGTATACCTCTGCTTAATCTTGCATATACCTTCACACAATTCTTCTTCGCATTCCACATTTGATCTTACAAATAATATCTTACATTTATACCATACCTTAAGACCAACTTTAGTAGGTCGGCTCTACAAGATATCATAATAAAAATATTTTACAAGAAATATAATATCCGATGAAATAACTGATTGAACATGTTGGCTTAATTCATTTACAACAATAATAAATCATCTCTATAGTGTGCCATGCTGATCTGAAAAAGATAAGCTTGCCGATGTAACCCTAGATAACCATGGACCTATTTGTCGGTAAAAGAAAATATGCAAATATGAATATACCAATGATTAATTCTTCAAAACAAAGTGTCCACACGATGTCTTCGACATTACCAAGTGTCTTCCATATCATTCCAAGTGCCGGTGAACATTATATCCTGCCGGTGAACCATATACCAGTAACTATGCAATAGTTACTTGCTTGTTGGTGAATGTTGCTGGATCTCCAAAGTGCTAGTGTTTCAGTAGGTTTTGACATCAATGACAAAACCATACCAAAATACCAATAGTATTAATAGTGTCCTAGTAGCTTCAACCATTGACCGATTGTTCCTCTCTGCTATACCATTCTGTTGTGGTGTCCTTGGTGCAAAAATTTGTCATTTGATACCATTCTCATCATAGTACTTAGTGAATTCCTCAGAAGTAAATTTACCACCTTGATCTATTCTCAGACATTTTATCTTTTTTCCACTCTCTTTCTCAGCTAAGGCCCTAAATGCCTTGAACTTACCAAAATATTTATTCTTATCCTTCAAAAATGTGACCCACATCATCCTTCAACAATCATCAGTGAACATCATGAAATATCTATCACCTTGAATGCTTCTTGTTCTTATTGGTCCGCATAGATCTATATGAACCAAATCTAACAAGTTCTTTGCTGAGAAGGACTTGCTCTTGAAAGTTGAAGAAGTCATCTTTCCTAATTGAAATTCTTTACAAAGAGCATTAACCAGTTTGTCTAGCTGAGGCAGACCTCTTACTATCTTAGACTTGCTCACTTTAACAATGTTATCAAAGTTTATATGACAAAATATCCTATGCCAAATCCATCTATCATCTATCTTTTCAATCAAACAGTTGCTAACTTTAGGATTAAGATGAAATAGATTACCTCTAGTTTGTTTCATGGTTGCAATCAATTCACCTTTGTTGTCAAAGATTTTGTGCATACCATTTATAAACTCCAGTGGGTATCCTTTGTCACTAAGTTGTGTCACACTCAGAAGATTGTGCTTTAGGCCTTCAACCCAATAGACATCATCAACACTGCTCTTCTCATTAAGAGAAATAACTCCCTTACCTTTAACCATACAAGGTGAGTCATTGTCAAATCTAACAACACCGCCATCAAATTCCTTCAAGGAAATAAATTTTCCTTTATCACCAGTCAGAGGATGTGAACAACCACTATCAATCATCCAATCATCAGAGTTATCCATCCTGAACACTAGTGCCTTCTGATATGATATCTCTTCCTTAATAGCTACAAACACATTATCTTCACTAACATCATCATCATATTCTTCATCAGTGATACCACTATCAACCACTATAAGACAATCTCTTGCCTTTGCCCTTATACTTCTTGATTTTGTCTATCTTGTATTCATTTTCACCATTAGGACAATTAGTTGCTATATGACCAAACTTATTGCATGCAAAACATTTTAAAGGTATTTTATCTCTATATTTACTAGTGCCTCTAAGTAGTTGTTTTGCCAACAATGCTTCAAGCTCCACTAGGTTGTCTTAATCATCAACATCTTTGTTGGATCTAGATTCATAACCATGAAAAGTATCTCTACTTTTTCTCATAGATGGGTTAGAAACAGAAGCTCTTAATGCAGATTCTAATTTTTGTACACTACCATTATAGCCATTTAATTCATTTAAGTTTGCCAATGATAGAGTCAAGAGTTACCTTTGTTTTTTCAATGGACTTCAACTCCTAAGTAGCTACAACTCAGATAGCATAGACCGGTAGCAGGGTTCTCAATACCTTATTGATCACTATGGCATCTTCCACTTTCCCTCCTGCACTCTTTATTTCACCAACTATCTCTTTTATCCTTTGACCATACTGTTGGATATTCTCACCTTCAGACATTCTCATGTCATGAAAATTTCATCTTAGGATCTCCTCTTTAGCAATCTTAACATGTTCATCACCGCTACAAATCTCTTCAAGCTTTTTCTATACTTCATATGCAGTTTCAAGACCATGAACATCTACATATTCAGCATCAGACAAGGAACTTATAATAGCCTCCAATGCTTGATGATTTTCTTGTTGTTCTTTCTTTTGATCATCAGTCAGGGTTCTAGTAGGTGTAACATATAGAGTTTCTACATGATCCTATATATGGTGAAAATGGATAACAACAATAACGATATTGAAAGACTAAATGAATTCAACCATAAAACCCTAGCCTAACAAAAACAAAGATCCACCATAACATATGAAGATTACCTAAGACAATGCAAATCAAATGAAATCACAAAGATTATACCATCACATGTCCAATAGGGTTTGGATCTACATTCTTCCTATCTCCATTGATCTTGCTTGATATATTTGCTCTCAGATTTTATGTGCACAAGAGCTCAACAAATAACAGAATGTGGTTGCAAGTAGGATCACTTATGGTCAAAAGCGTAGTGTAGTCAAGTAGTAAACAAGGGGGTTTGCATAGATTGATTAGAATGATTGATTAGCCAGGGTTGATAATGAAGAAAGCATCTCCTTATATAGAAGATACAATATGAAATGGAGGGATAAGATTGAGAGGTGTAAAAAGGAGGTCGGCTATGATTAGAGGGTAGGTAGAGGAAATAATAAAATAATGAAAGGGGTAGGTAGTGTAGGAATTAAGAGATGAATGACATGTGTCATGGGTAGAAAAGGCTAATGAATTAATTAAATAAATAAAGATTTATTTAATTAATAGAAGAAGTGGGATAATTAAATAAATAAGATATTTATTTAATTTAGGAAAAGGATAATTTAAATAAATAAATGTATTTATTTAAATGAGAAATAAGGCTAGAAGAGGATAAATGAATTAATTAAATAAATAAATATTTATTTAATTAATAGAAGAATTAAGCTTAGATAATTAAATAAATAAAATATTTATTTAATTAGACATGACAATTTTAGGTGTCTACATTTTGCCCCTCTTTGAGACAATGCGGCTTGTCACATTATTTCAAAGAAGATAAGATGAACTAATACAGAGTTGCACCAAGATGGGAATGATATGCCTCCTCAAGAGATTGGATGAAAAATGTCTGGAAAGATTGCAGACAATCTCTCGATAAGAAAGACGGGATAGAATGGACTGACCGAATAAAGTGACAGAGTCACGGGATAATGAAGACTGACTCGAGAAACGAGGGCTAGGGCAGTCTATAAGATAGACCATGAGGGAAATACATCCTCATTGTCATTGTGTGGGAGAAAAAGCGAAACTAAGCAAACATGCCCTAATTTCACTTTCAATCACACATTTGTGGAATACAAAAGAGCCTAGAGGTATCACACAATTGGCTACTTCTTCTTGTGAAAGAGAGAGCCACGGGCTACCTATTAGGATTTCTATTCCTTTGTTGTAATTGAAAGATAAAATGATACAAGTTCAAATCCTAATCCCAAAAGTGCAAGTATGAACTAATAACAAGATTGCAGAATTGAACTTAAACAATGGAAAGCTGTAAACACAAGGACAAGGCAAGAATGCAAATGCGTACCCGGAGTTAAAATCTGACTGAAAATGTTCGGGACGGGGGCGCGGGTGCCACTGTCCTGATTCTGCCCCTGAAACTGCTCCGGAAACTGCTGTTTTGCACTTTGGAAAAAGCTGTCAAAAATGCTGAAAATGCTGTCTGTCAGGAGGACCAGGGCGCCCAGCGCCCCTGTCCTGGCAGGACCAGGGCGCCCCACGCCCCTGTCCTGGTCTTTTTCTCTAAAATTTGGTGGGAAGGTCGGTCTCAGTCTGCTTCTCCCAGATCTGCAACTTACGGCGTCGTCCGCATCCCGAAACTTGCACTTATATCTGAAAAGGTGTTTGGGCGGCTATATAGGGTTTTGCCTTAGTCAAACCCCCGCTTCAGTGATTTCCACCTCCACGAATAGCCAAGTTGTATTGTAAAATGTATTGTGTGTGCAGACCTAGTGTGTGTGCAAGGTCCTTAAATGCAAGAAAGCAAACTAGAGCAACCTAGAAAGTAAACCCTAATTGCTTGTAAATGATAATGTAAATGCTCTAAATCAAGATGAAAAGTGATCTAAAGCATGAATAAATGATATATTGAAGCTTATGCAAAGACATGAAAACAACATGAAATCATACCCAACCCTCAAGGGAGGGGTACAAGCCAATCTTCAGTCGGTAATCTCCTATTGTTCTTCAATGTCTTCCAAGCCCTAAATGAATGAATGAAATTGATGAATGCTTGATCGATAGATGTTGATTGTTGTTGAAGTCTTTAAAGATCTGCTCTTTCGCTGCATAAAAGGTCCCTGAAAACAAAAATTTGGATCCTTTCAAATGAAGAAAGAGAGCTCTTATGTATGAAACCCTAGGTCTTAATTTCGTCTTTTGGCCGACCTAGAGATTGAATATCCTGCCAATTTCTTGGGGTTAAGCTTTATTTTGTGATTGGATCGCGCTCCTAAAATTTTGGGAAAAATGTCCGGGACCATGTGCACTCCGGGCGCCATGGTCCCGACAACTTTTCACCAAATTTTCAGGGCTGTCAGATATGATGATTTTAGAGAGAATCCCGAAGTTACAAGTGATTTCGAGATGTTTTGACCCCCGAAATCAAGCCCCCAAGTTCAAAATAGGACTTAATTAGGGTTTTTGATTAAATGATGTATTGGAGGAATACAATGGAAAGGGCACACTTTAATGAAAGGGCCCAACTTTATGATATGTAAGATGATGAAATAGAACCTTAGACCTAATTAATTTGATTAATTAAGTGCTAAAGGGGAAATGCAATGCAAAATACAAAATGCGCCAAGGCAGGTGCTAAACTAGGTGTGAAATTGTACCACCCTAGCAAGTGCGTACAATTTACGACACTACATTTAGCCCCCACTTTAGCGGTCATATGAACACTATGTGCATATGCAAGCTAAAGTACAGAAAAGTAAACATTATTTGAAAAAGGATATATCCATAAGTCTGTCGAACGAAGCCCCCAGCGGTATCTACAGTACACAGTTAGGAACCGCACCCTACAAAACACATGTGTTAGATCACAAAATCACCTAATGCTTACTAAGGAAGGTGATGAAAATTCGAGGGTAGCTATATGCCCCCCCCTGTTTCGGCTTGCTAATTTTAGTGAGTTGAAACAGGGTATCATGTTTACCACTTCGAATTGTTAAAGAATATTGATGACAAATGCTCACAAGAAGATTTGATATGAGATCAAAAACTAATGGAGAATCATTTGGTAAGAAAGAGGACTAAATCTCAATTCCAACACAACAAAGAGTGTGAGGATTTGAGAGTTCTCTAACACAAGATGAAGGATGTAGATGGAAACAAAATGCAAAGAGAAGAAAAGAAAGGAAAAAAAAAGCATGAATACACACATTGGTGATCCATGAGAAGAATAGTGAGAGAGAAAAACATGGACTTCTCACCCCTAGATCTTGTCTAGGTGATCCATGTAAGGGAGGAGAGTGAGAAAGTCTAGCCTTATGCCACTAGTTCCACTCAACCTCGTGCATGTGTGTGTAAGGGAGGTTAGAAGCACCTCATAGGAGTTTATGCCCGAGTATGCTACAACCTGTATATGTATAAAAGTGTGACATCTTGCTCTAAGAGTCTGTGCTCTGGTTCCGAGAGTAATCATCTTACATAAAAGAAAAATGGAGACATCTCGCTCTAAGAGTCTGTGCTCTGGTTTCGAGAATGACCCATTGCTCAAAAAGTGTAATGTTTATGTCATAAGAAAAGTAGAACAAGGATACCTACCTTCATCACAAAAGAAGATACCCCAAAAATGCAACAATGTCATAGATCCAAGCAAGAGAGTTTTGCACTCTTTAAGTAAGGATAAGATAGTTGAAAAGGGATATCTTGTAGTATGTGTAAAGGAGATCCTTAGAGGAGAAGAGATCTTTATACAAAAGACACCTATCCCCAAGAGGAATTGTCTTAAACAAATATAACATCTTCTAGAATAAGACAAAGAAGAGAATAAGAATGCAATACTTCCTTCTTTTGCGTGGTGAAAGTGATTCTTAATGAAGGATGACGCTCTTTTTAACCCAATTGGGAGAGTAAATTCATTATAGATGTATTTTACCAAGTGCAAAAGAGGTTGTAGTCAAGGACTTACACCTCTTGTAAGAGAGAATCCTTGAACAAACAACAACAAATGCATACAAGGAATAACATCAAGTAATAAAGTTCACACCATCCACAAAATAGGAAAAAGTGGATCCTTAGATAAAAATAAGGAAAGATCATTGCCTCGATGAGAAAGACTTACACAATCTTCTAGGGAGAGATTTGTACATAAGCAAAATAAGAGATGTATGAAATCACTCTTGTCCCCATAGGAACAAGAAAATTAGGCTATTATGTTGCTTCAAAAAATATGATTGCACTTGAAATTGTACCATCATGAATGACAATGAGCCCCCAGTAAATGAGCTACCAATGTCACATAATGATGAGCAACATAATAGCCATTAATGTTATTTAAAGATATGATAGATTGAATGAGGTATTTGAATATGACATGCTAAATGCTCAACTATAAGTGAGATCAAAAACATGTATAAAATGATAAAAATTGAAGAAGAAAAGTCACAAGAAATCTTAGAAGAGGGATGAGTGTAATTTATTAGAGCCTTATCCCTAGAGAAAAGGACTTTATGATGAATAGGAGATAAAGATTCATAAGTGGATTTAGAAATTTGAGGGGATTCATAAAGAGATTTGTTCATTGCCAAGATTTCCTTATGAGGGGAATGAGAGTTGATAGAAGTAGAAGATGATTTAGTTGAAGTGAGATCATCATCACTACTAAATATAGCATTCACATTGAGAGATGGTCTTTTAGATGCTTTGGTGCGTTTGCAGGGATTATAGCCAAGTCCAAAGGCATAATTGTGAAAATTAGTCTCTAGAGGAACTTCTATCCCTTGTTCATGAGCACCACAACCTTTTCCATGATACCCATGCTTAGCAAAAATGTGAAAACCACGACCATAATGATCAGCCATTTCAAGAAGAGAAGGTAGTTTTTCATAAGACAAAGAATCAAACTCTTCATAATTAGAGGTGTGAGGAGAAGAAGTTTGAGAAGCGGCCACAAAATTATTGCTCATAGGTTCAAGTAAGACCGATTGATCTCTATTTTCTTCCTTATTTTTAAGTTTAAGCTCTCTAGGAGGAACCCTATACTCACCTACAAAGGTGGGATTAAAGTCAAGGGATCCCCAATCGTCTTCTGTGAGAACCTTCTAAGGATCAAAAGCCTTTTCATGTGTAGACTCAAGTCGAGAAGGATCTTCTTCAGGAGCTTTAGGCTCATCCAAAGAATTTTGATTATCCGAGGGTGATGATTCATACATAGGTATCTTATTTAAAGAGTCATCATTAGAAGAGGAAGATTTAGAAGAACTCCCTTTGGAAGTAGATGTTTTCAAACAAGTTTGAAGATTAGTATCACCTATCAAGGTATATGTCTTATTGTTATAAATAAATTTAACTTGTCTATGCAATGTAGAGGGGACAGCTTGCATACTATGGATCCAAGGTCTCCCTAATAACAAGTTGTATGTTATATTTCCTGACATAACATGAATAGGAGTAGGCAAAGTAACAGGTCCCACTATGATGGGTAAGGTGCTAATACCTAATGAAGACTTAGCCACATTATCAAAGCCTCGAATGGGATGAGAGTCAGGCTCAATAAGGGATGTATCCACATTCATCTTATGCAATAGATTAATGCTACACACATTAAGGCCAGAGCCATTATCTACCAGTGTTCATCTTATAGCAGTGTCATTTATGATAACCACAATCATCAAGGGATCATATTGATGTTGAATCTCACTAGTAGGAAACTCATCTTGTGTGAACACAATTTGAGCTTTAGGATTCATCACAGAGTTAACCAAAGACACTATATTACTAGATGTATTAGGTGGAGGCACATTCAAATCTTTCAAGGCATCTTGTAACATTCCATGATGAGTGGAAGAAGTTTGGATCAAATCCCAAAGGGATATCTTAGCAGGGGTAGCTTTAAGTTGTTCTATGAGATCATATTCCTTACCAAGAACTTGTGAAATACGTGGAGCTTGCGGAAGAATTGGTTGAGAAGGAGGAAGTGAAGTTGGGATAACTGGAGGAGGATTAGGTTGCCTATTGTTTCTTGTGTTATAGGTATGAGCAACCGCATGATAACTCTCTCTAGTCAGTTGCTTAGCATACTCATAAGGGATCTTAGAAGAATAACCTCCTTGCACAGTAATAATAGGTTTCTTAGGAGTGCAAAAAGAATCATTAGCATAACCACCTTGAACCACTAAGATAGGCTTATTTAAAGGTTGAGAATTTTGAGAAGGACAAGCACCTTGGACAGTGAAGAGAGGTTTGTTAGGTGTTTCATTCACATGTATCAAATTGATTGAGGATGGTTTAGAGGAATGAAAAAAAGTGTTGGAAGAATTGTTGATGGTCTTCTCTTGCACCAAAATCTCATCACGGATTAAATCAATTTTAGGAGAGAGACAAGGGGTAGACATTGATGTTCTAGTAGGAAGAGGAAAGGTCATATCATCCTCTATCATCAAATGATCTACATGGGGAATAAACTCTCTAGGAGAAGGATCAACATTACTCTCTAAAGTCTCACTTTTGAGAGGGAGATCTCTGAAAGAGATGTTAATCATCTTGCTTTGAACTAGGGTATCCTTATAAGTAGAACCAAGTTGAGGAGAGGGAGATGCTTTATTTTTAGAGGGAGAATAATTAAGATCCAAGGAAGGTGAGAAATTATCAAGGGAGAGAGAATAATCTACACCTTCTTCTAATGGTTCATCCCAAATAGTGAAGTGGTTGAAAGGAATGTTTGAAGTATTGTCAATTTCGGGAGAGGAGATAACATTGTTTATTGATTCCTCATCCTTAGGAGAGAGAGCATCAATAGATGTGTTAAACTCATCCTCTTTCCTCAAAATATGTTCAATATGATCTTTAGGGGAGAGAGAATTAAGGAAATTGCTTATTATTTCATCTTCTTTCTCTAAGGGATGTTTATGGGTAAAACAAACTTTAGGAGAAGGATAAGCATTTATCATTAATTCATCATCTCTAGTGAGAATTTTGTTGGAAAAGGAAATGCCATCACTAGGAAATGTAGGGATAATGTCTTCTTCTTGCACAAAAGGATCCTCATGAAGGGAGTGTTTTTTAGGAGGAACATGAACATATTTCTCCAAAGATTCATGCTTAGGAAGGAGATCTTTGAAAGAAGTGTTCATAACCTCTTGTTGCACTAACATGCCCCCATTGGAAGGACCAACTTTAGGAGAAAATAAGTCAATGTCCATCAATACATTTTCACTTAGAGAGGCATAATGTAGGGAAGGTGGAGTAACATTAAGAAAGGTGTTTATGATATCATTCTCTTCCTCTAGGATAGCTACATAGGAAGGGCACATTTTAGGAGAATTGTCAAGATCACTCTTAAAGTCCTCATCCGTAGAGCATGGGAGAGTCTCAAAGGGATTGTTAGCAACTCTTTTAGGCACTAAAATGTTGTTATAGATGGGGGGAGGTTCTTTAGGAGAAGGAAAAATTGAAAAAAGGGAAGCTAACCCATTATCACATCTATGAAATGAATGCATCATGACAACAATTTTCCTCTTTTACATGCAAAATAGAAGGAAATGTTTAATTTTAACCAAAGAAAGCACTTAGAATGTAGATTTAGAAAATGAAATTTATGATTCAAATGAGTTCCTAAATTATTGATCCCAAATAAGCTATCCACAAGTTCAACTTTGAATTGAAAAATTAGGGTTTTAGCAAAAATTTCCTCTAAATTTTTTGAATCTTGCAAGAAATTAAGACTTGAAAATACAAATTTGAATTTGAAATAGCATAAACACCCAAATTTGAAAAAGTAAATCAGAATCAGAGAAGATTGGAGTTCACGTCGGGTTCACCAAAAATGTGTAGGAGAAAAAGTGACACTAAGCAAACATGCCCTAATCTCACTTTCAATCACACATTTGTGGAATACGAAAGAGCCTAGAGGTATCACACAATTGGCTACTTCTTCTTGTGAAAGAGAGAGCCACGGGCTACCTATTAGGATTTCTATTCCTTTGTTGTAATTGAAAGATAAAATGATACAAGTTCAAATCCTAATCCCAAAAGTGCAAGTATGAACTAATAACAAGATTGCAGAATTGAACTTAAACAATGGAAAGCTGTAAACACAAGGACAAGGCAAGAATGCAAATGTGTACCCGGAGTTAAAATCTGACTGAAAATGTTCGGGACGGGGGCGCGGGCGCCACTGTCCTGATTCTGCCCTTGAAACTGCTCCGGAAACTGCTGTTTTGCACTTTGGAAAAAGCTGTCAAAAATGCTGAAAATGCTATCTGTCAGGAGGACCAGGGCGCCCCACGCCCCTGTCCTGGTCTTTTGCTCTAAAATTTGGTGGGAAGGTCGGTCTCAGTCTGCTTCTCCTGGATCTGCAACTTACGGCGTCGTCTGCGTCCTGAAACTTGCACTTATATCTGAAAAGGTGTTTGGGCGGCTATATAGGGTTTTGCCTTAGTCAAACCCCCGCTTCGGTGATTTCCACCTCCACGAATAGCCAAGTTGTATTGTAAAATGTATTGTGTGTGCAGACCTAGTGTGTGTGCAAGGTCCTTAAATGCAAGAAAGCAAACTAGAGCAACCTAGAAAGTAAACCCTAATTGCTTGTAAATGATAATGTAAATGCTCTAAATCAAGATGAAAAGTGATCTAAAGCATGAATAAATGATATATTGAAGCTTATGCAAAGACATGAAAACAACATGAAATCATACCCAACCCTCAAGGGAGGGGTACAATCCAATCTTCAGTCGGTAATCTCCTATTGTTCTTCAATGTCTTCCAAGCCCTAAATGAATGAATGAAATTGATGAATGCTTGATGGATAGATGTTGATTGTTGTTGAAGTCTTCAAAGATCTGCTCTTTCGCTGCATAGAAGGTCCCTGAAAACAAAAATTCGGATCCTTTCAAATGAAGAAAGAGAGCTCTTATGTATGAAACCCTAGGTCTTAATTTCATCTTTTGGCCGACCTAGAGATTGAATATCCCACCAATTTCTTGGGGTTAAGCTTTATTTTGTGATTGGATTGCGCTCCTAAAATTTCGGGAAAAATGTCCGGGACCATGTGCACTCCGGGCGCCATGGTCCCGACAACTTTTCACCAAATTTTCAGGGCTGTCAGATATGATGATTTTAGAGAGAATCCCGAAGTTACAGGTGATTTCGAGATGTTTTGACCTTCGAAATCAAGCCCCCAAGTTCAAAATAGGACTTAATTAGGGTTTTTGATTAAATGATGTATTGGAGGAATACAATGGAAAGGGCACACTTTAATGAAAGGGCCCAACTTTATGATATGTACGATGATGAAATAGAACCTTAGACCTAATTAATTTGATTAATTAAGTGCTAAAGGGGAAATGCAATGCAAAATACAAAATGCGCCAAGGCGGGTGCTAAACTAGGTGTGAAATTGTACCACCCTAGCAAGTGCGTACAATTTACGACGCTACAGTCATCTACACATCCAAGAAATCAAAGTGTAAAGAGAGAAAAGAGTAGTAGTAGTCAGCAGCGATGGCATTTGTTCACAGATTCGACCACGTTCATCGATTCTAGAGGCTAGCAGAGGCAGGAGAGCTGGTGAGTACCACAAAACCTCTTTGTACTTTGTTGTATTTATTGTTGTCATTAATGCATGCTAGATAAGGTAATAAATGCACTTAGAATAGGGTCCAAAAATGTCAAAAATGTCCAGGCACGTCTGCGTTGGTGCCAGGTGCGTCTATGCTTGCTAGGCACATCTGTGTTTATGCCAGGCGTGTCTGTGTCAGAAAATGCATCTGTGATGAATAGACGCATCTATGCCAAGAAGACATGTCTATGTCACCCAGGCGCGTCTGTGCAGAGCATAGGCATTTCTATGTCTTTCAGGCATGTCTGTGTTTTTCAGGCGCATTTGTGCAATCTTCAAGCGCATTTATGTCAAAAAGTTGTGGATTTTTGTCTTCTAGGTCAAATCGGTAGTTCTGTGATGAACATACGCTGTCGATTGGATAAGTTGCTGAGAGGATACACTCAAGCAGGTCCTCTAGGGAAGACTAGAATTGCAAATAGGGCTAGGATTGACAATTCTGTGATAGAACATACGTTGCCAATTAGGAAACTACTCAAGAGGATTCACTCAAGTAGAGGCCCTAGAATTGGATAGATCAAAGCACTTTGTGATGGATAGTGAGTACCAAGATATAGTACTTTGTGATGAACAGGGAGTACTAAAATATGAGCAACACTTTGTGATGAACAGGGAGTGCAAAACACGTAGTACTTTGTGATGAATAGGGAGTACCACTAGGATAAATAGAAACACTTTGTGATGAATAGTGAATGCCACTAGGATAGAATGCCATATGCACTTAGATAAAAAGTAGCATTTTGTGATGAACAGTGAGTGTTACTAGAACTGACATAATTGATTTGCTTGACTGCAGGAGTATTTGCCTATGTTAGAGTCACGGGAGAGATTCCCATCGACACAGAGATTGCGATTTGAGCTGACATTTGAGGACCGAGCTATGATCGAGGCTATGGGTCTGAGACATATTCTGTATGTGCCTGAGTTTTGAGCAAACATGGGATTGTTGACTACACTGGCGGAGAGGTGGCACTCTGAGACTTGCACTTTTCATTTGCCGATGGGTGAGATGACAGTCATCCTTGAGGATGTATACAGGATATTGAGGATACTTATCGATGGGGAGCTGATTCCCTATGATCAAGATGGAGACAGAGAGGCCCTCAGATGAGTGTTCCGAGACCAGGACTGGAGATGAGGGCAGGACATGTAGCTTGGGACACTATGACTGCTACAGGATTGGCACTACCAGCAGTGATAGGAGGAGCGATTAGTGGGTTCCTATGTCCTAATAGAGCGACATGAGGATTGGATGTGGGCTGGGGAGGTGCATTGGAGACACTAGTGACACAGCACACTAGATATGCTTGGGGACCGTGTGTGCTAGCACACCTGTACTATGAGCTGCATCAGTTTGTGTACCACGGGTCAGTGGAATTGGGCTGTGGGGTGACATTGTTGCAGGTGTGGGCCTATGAGCATCTGCTAGTGATGAGACCTATACATTTCAGGGGTAGAGGTCATGGGCGTAGTTTTGTTCACTTGTACGACATGATCACCTCATAGCCACGGATTGGCAGGTTAGAGTACTAGCGACGGGTGATTGATGATATTGACATGGTCATATGGAGGCCATATCTGGGATGCGAGCAGTGGGAGGATGATGCAGTAGAGCTTCCCTACACCTTCTAGAGCAGGTATCTGATTGGGTGGATGCCCTATGTGCTAGAGATGCAGCTAGTGGATAGGGTGGGCAGGCAGTTTGGCAGGATTCAGTGGATGCCACAGAGCTCAGGCATGTATGCATGGACTATCAGGGATCAGGCACAGTTTGGGCTACTATTATCATATGATTAGGCTATTACATAGCTATTAGAGATGATTCCCCTACCCTGGGACATGTGGCCAGAGATCGAGGATGTCGGCATGGATGCCAAGTACACAACATACTAGGCCGAGCATCCATTCCCATGCCTAACGGATCTAGGAGAGTTATTAGATGGAGATGGTGGTGGGGATGGGGATGATGATGGAGATGATGGTGGCAGAGGTTGATAAAGGAGGAGGGGAGCAGTTGGAGAGAGGAGGGTTGCATTGCGGGGGGAGGGTGGAGAGGAGAGGCAGGCTCGGGTGGTGAGAGATCATGGTGGATTACCACTACAGGTGCTAGTAGCACAGGGTCCTAGACAGGTGCAGGTACAGGGATAGGTATAGGGACAGATACAGGGATGGGTACCAGTATAGGCACCAGTATAGACACAGGCATAGGGGCAGGCACCTGTACAAAGAGAGCCACAAGCAGAGCCATAGGGGGCCGAGGCAGAGGAGGATGAGCTGATTGAGTTGAGGGAGATCTACCAGGGACAGGCAGATGAGATCTAGGACCTAGAGAGGGAGAAGGATAGGCTCAAGAGGTGGCTCAGAGATACTAAGAAAGAGTGGGACTAGGCCATTCAGCGCTACACAAAGGCTGAGACTGCACTGAGGGCTGGGAGACAGGTAGCAAAGGACACAGGGGCTGGATATGCCTATGTTCTATGAGTCAGAGAGGAGATTGCCTACCGGTGGGATCTCTATTATGGTGCAATGCCAGTAGATCAGCAGGCGAGGAGCTTCCATAGACCATCGTGGATAGCAACAGCTACAGGAGGGAGCCAGAGGAGACAGGCATCTAGTGGTGGGGTTATGGGTCCTCCACCACCACCAGATAGAGGGGACAGGAGGGATGATCCTGGGGTGGGTCCTTCAGGGGCTCAGATTCTGTCGAGGCTAGGCGGCTCTGAGGGAGGGAGTTTATCATAGCCATAGAGGGCTCCCTATGTATCAGTATTGTATCATTTTTGTATGATGATGTAGACACCTTCAGGTGATTGTAGTCATATGATTTTTGACATCATTGTATCATAACACTTTTGATTATATATATGAGATGAGTCATCTTTGCAGTAGCTATATGCATGTGTACCTATGTGATGTGATGTTCTTATGTGATGCTTATGATATGGATGCAAATATGTATATGATGAAATGCAATATGTTTTGTTCTTTTATGTTTTTAAATGTTTATGCATGATGCAAATGTGAATGTATGCAAGGCAGATGAATATGATAATGCAAATAATTATTTACATGATGATAATATAAAATGTGCTAACATGTGTTGTGTGCAGGATGTGATGCAATTGTGATATCTATATGTATGTATGAAATACTTATATGATAATGCAGGTGCAACTACATGACATGCAAATATTTTTGGTGTGTCATTATACTCAGTCATGTGATAGCAGTCTATGTGGACTTGAGAAGGATGATGGAAGTTAATCAAGAAAGGGGGATGGAAGATAGAAGATATGAAAGTGAAAGAGCTTCTTGTGCATTATCGTCATTGAGCTTTATTATGGCAAGCAGGTTATGACAATCGAGGCATATGTTTGACCTAGAAAGTCATTGTACCCATTTGCATGGAGATAAGACAGTCACAAACAAGGAATGCTCCAGTTCACACTAGTCTCATAGTGTCCTCATATCCTTGGACAATTCATAGCATTACTAAGAGACAATCCACAGACAACAAATACAAATAGGTGATGATACCCTAGTCAAAGACATCCTGGAGATAGAATCTCTAGTCAGAGACATCCTAAAAAAGCTAAAAGACATGTCACCAAAAGATAAAATCAAAAGAAAACCAAGACTTGACACCAACATCCACTGTAGTCCTCAAGTTTAGTGTCTCTTGTCACTTGTATAAGTCTTATTTGATTGTGGTCACAATGTTTACTTTCATAGAAAGGATAGATAGCACTGAACCATATGTTGTCTAAGTCTGTTGAAAGATTTGATTTGTTGAAGCCCATTGTTGCTGTTGTCTCATCTGAGACTGACTAAATCCATGAAACTGATACTTTATTATGGAGAAGATGAAACTTTATTATGGATCTGTGATACAAATGTTGCTTTAGTATAGATTGTGCGCAGATAGACTGAAGGAAGCTAGAAGAAACTGTACTCCTCGAAACATGTGATGTTTTCAGTTCCACACCCATCACTAGATGTAGGATTTGCCTTAGCCACAGATAGGATCTTATTTATTATGGATGGAAAGGGAGGTGAAAAGGGAAGTTTATTATGAATGGCTAACCAATCTTGGGTAGATCAATAACAAGCCATGATGGGAATGGATAAGTTTATTATGAACGAATAGGTTGTGAGTGTGTGCAAAGAGAAGGATGAAAGTGAATCCTGAAGGAGGGAGGAGCATGTCTCTACGCATGGCACTAGTGACCCAATTTTCACCATGGTACTTGCCCAGGGCACCACAAAAGTGGTTTTCACCATTAGACAAAATTATTTCTCTTTATTTTTTTTTATTTTTCAATGTTTTTGCTGTCACAAGGCGCCTGTTTGCCAGGTTTTCACCAAGTAACGATTTTTATATTTTAAGATTTTTTTTTCTATTTCTGAAATTTTTGAAGTTTTTTGTATTTTTGAATTAGGATATTCCGAAGAGATATGTATAGAACCTATGAAGGTGCACGATGTTGATAGGATCCTCCAAAGGTTCACCTTCTGTAGTTGACAGCTGATATGCCCCAGATCCATATGTTGGTGTTATGATGTAGGGACCAAGCCAATTTGGTTTGAACTTGCCCTTCTTCTCTCTGTCTTGCTGATTTTTGGGGTTTTCTCTAAGAACCAAGTCACCTACCTCAAATGTGCAAGGATTGACTTTGTGGTTGTAGTTGCAACTCATTTATTGTTGGTAAGCCTTGAGATGATTAAAAGCAGTTTGTCTTTGTTCATCCAGTAGTTCCAGTTCTTGTAAGTGAGAGACCCTATAGTCTTCATCATTGATAATGTTTTACAAAGAAACCCATAAAGAGGGTAACTCGACCTCAATAGGCAAGATGGCTTTAGCGCCGTATACAAGTGAATAGGGTGTAGCTCTTGTAGGTGTGCAGACACTTGTGCAATAGGCCCAAAGTGCAAGATTAAGTTGGATATGCCAATTACGGCTAGCATCGTCGACTGTCTTTTTGAGGATTTTAAGGATTGTTGTATTAGACGCCTCAGCTTGACCATTACCTTGGGGGTCATATGGCATGGAGAAATGATGGGAAATATGGAAGTGGTCATAGAGTTCACGAACATCCTAATTTTTAAGGGACGCCCGTTATCAGTGATAATGGAAACAGGAATACCGTATCGGCAAATGATATAGTTGAGGATGAATGTAGCAATCTATTTTCCAGTGACTTGTGTGAGAGGCACGACTTCAATCCATTTTGTGAAATACTTTGTGGTAGTAATAATGAATTTATGACCATTGGAAGAAGGAGGGTGAATCTTGCCTATGAGATCGAGTCCCCACTAACAAAAGGGCCAAGGAGACGCAATCGGTTGAAGTTCTTGCACTAGCGCATGTATGAGGTCTCCATGAATTTGACATTGCTTACATTTTTTGACAAATTGATATGAGTCATTTTTCATAGTGGGCCAGTAATATCTAGTCCTAATGAGTTTCTTGGCCAAGGTAGGACCACTAGCATGTGGACCACATATCCCTTCATGCACTTCACGTAATGCAATCTGAGCTTCGTCACTTTCTAAACATCTAAGAAGAGTGCCATCTAGACCTCGCCAGTATAGGATATTAGCTAAAATGACATATCGAGAGGATTGGTGAATGAAAGTGCGATGTTGGTTATTTGATAGATCAGGAGGTAGGGTATTGTCACAAAGGTATGTGAAAATGGAACCATATAACTGGGACTTGGGACCAATAACACATATCATCTCAGTAGGAATGATCTCATATGAAGGAACCAAAAGGTTATCCACCAAGAACTCATAGCGGGTCTCATTTGGAGGTAGATCAATCAATGAAGCAATTGTAGCCATGGCATTTGCGGCGCAATTCTGCTCTCTTGGTATCTGCTCAAAATCTATCTTTGTGAAGTGTTGTTTCAGGTCATCCACCATTTGTTTGTAAGGCATTAATTTTTCATCTTTTGTTTGGTAATCATCAGTTGCTTGATGGATGACAAGTTGAGAGTCCCTACAAACATGAAGTTCCTGGATCTTCCACTGAACTGGGATCCATAAACCAGTTGTTAATGCCTCATATTCCGCTATATTGTTAGTGTAAGGAAATGATAAGCGGTATGATTTTGGGATAGAATCCCTTTGAGGAGTTATAAAGAGGATGCCAGCTCCTGCCCCATGCTGTGTGTATGAGCCATCAAAGTATAGTTGCCATGGCTTTGCATGTGACATTGTTAAAATAGATTCATCTGTAAATTCTGAACTTTTAGGGACATCATCAATCATGGGGGTGTCTGCTAATTGATCTACGATGGCTTGTCCTTTTATTGCTTTTCTGTCCACATACTCGATGTCGAATTCACTCAGGATCATTACCCATTTGGTCAGTTGCCCAGTAAGTGTTGCTTTATTGAGAAGATATTTCAATGGATCTATCCTTGCAACCAATTTAGTCTTATGATTGAGCATGTAATGTCATAATTTCTGTGAAGCAAAGACCATGGTGAGACATGCACACTCAATTGGTGTGTAGTTTATCTCATATCCCACCAATGTGCGACTGATATAGTATAATGATTTTTCCTTGCCCTCAGCAATTTGTTGTGCTAAGAGTGCCCCCAGTGCTGTTGGAGTAGCTGATATGTATAATAACAGAGATTGATCTAGAACTGGTGGCATCAGAACTAGCAGATTCAAAAGATAATCTTTGAGTGTCTGGAAAGCCTGTTGACAGTTATCATCCCATTTGAATTTGATGTTTTTATGTAGCAGGTGCTGAAAAGGATTACACTTATCTACAAGTTGCGCTATGAATCTTCATATGGACTGGAGTCTACCTTGTAAGGATCAAAGTTGACTGATATTTCTTGGTGGTTGCATCTCTAAGATGGCCTTGACTTTTGCTGCATCAGCTTCGATTCCCCTTTTGGATACAATGAATCCTAGAAGCTTCCCAGAGGTTACTCCAAAGACACATTTCTTGGGGTTTAATCTTACTTTGTATTTTTCCAACTAATCAAAGATGACTGAAAGTATGTCCAAATGTGTATTTCTGTCTATTGATTTGCCCAAGAGGTCGTCGACATAATCTTCCATGGTTACGTGCATGAGATCATGAAAGATAGTAGTCATAGCTCATTCATATGTAGCACCTACATTTTTTAGCCTGAAGGGCATGACATTCCAGCATAAAGTTCCCTAAGGACAAGTGAATGATGTTTTGTGTTGATCCTCAGGCGCGATCCTTATTTGATTATAACTAGAGAATCCATCCATCAATGATAACATTTCATGACCTGCTGTGAGATCAACAATCAAGTCAATATTTGGTAATGGGAAGTCATCCTTTGGACAAGCTTTGTTGATGTCTCTGAAATCTGTACATATTCTAATGCTACGATCTGGTTTACTGATAGGCACTAAATTAGAGATCCATTCAGGATAGTCAATTGGGCATATGAATCCGACATCCAATAATTTCACAAGTTCTGCTTTGACTAGTAATGCCACTTGTGGATGCATTTTTCTTAATTTCTATTTCATTTGCTTTGCCCCTGGTTTGACTGTCAAATGATGCATTACCAATTCCAGATCTAATTCAGGCATATCAGCGTATGACCATGCAAAGTTGATTTGTCATTCTTTGAAGAAACTTATGAATTTTGACCTTTCTGACTCCGTCAATGATTGAGCCAGGAATATGTTATGTGGAACCTCTTCTGTACTAATGTTTGTTTTGATAGTCTCTTCTACTAGCATGGATGACCTTTCCTCATATGATGCTAGGAGAATGTCGAGCCTTCCATCTTCGGGTGCCTCAGAGAGGTTTTTGCCCTCAGATATGTCCTTTCTTTTTACTTTTTTGGGGTCAGACAGTGCCATAGTGTGGTTTTCACCATAAGACCCTTGGTTTGTTCTTATTTTCACATTTTTGCGATTGGAAGGTCTGACACCCTCACCAAAATATGCCACGCTGTTGAGTTCTATAGTGTATCCCGCTTTATGGTCCCCAGGGGGAAGATCATCTCGTATGCCAAGATAGTCAATAACAGCTTCATCATTTTGGAATGTGTCAAACTGTGCAGGTCCTTCATGACCTCAGTTAATGAGTTGATGTTGAACAAGGGGAAGGCCTTCAATGTCTTCAAAGTTAGCGGGGTGAAGAGTGAGGATGCAGTTATATTCAGGTATGTCAAGGTAATTATCAAGGTCATCGATGGCACTCTCCTCATCAGTCTCGATCATGAGTGAATCCAAATTATCATTACTAGTAGCGCCTTTTGGGACAAGTGTTCTCATCCTATGTGATTTCAACCTAGAACCTTGAGACAAGGACTGTGTGGAATCCTCATGGGTTGTTTCTTGACCAACTCTAAACTTTTTATAAAATTCCTCTTCTTCTGTGGGTTCATCTAGCTCTCTGAATGTCTCGGTGAGCTTGTAGTCACTAGAGGACTTATCTGAACCCCATTCCCATTCATTGGAGTCTGTGGAATAGTGATCCTCCTATTGAATTTTGGTAGCTTTGATCTGTAAGGCTTCTTCTGTCTTTTGAGTGTGAACTTTGGAAGTTAGGAAACCAAGTCCTTTCGAGCGTTCCTTTTTGAATGTCAATTCAGGTTGTAAAGGTTCAATGATGCCTTCCTTTCATAACCCAAGAGGGCTTTTTCCATCATACCTGAACTTTTGTAGAATCTTGAAGCCCTTGCCATATTTCTCACATGGTAGACTGATGTGATCTTGTGTGTCATCTTCAATGTCTTTGTAAAGCATTTTGTATAGATCTTCCTCTTCCAGTTCACCCCATCTTTGAAAGGTGGTAGGGTCCCATTTGAGTACCATAATGGATACTTTCTTGTTAGGATGTGGTCTTCCATATTCTTTTGGGGAACTCATGAATTGTCGTAAGTACATGGTCTGATTTAAAGTGTATTCCCCCATGCCTTTGTCTTGAAATTTGACTTTTAGCTCACCTTGTTTTGATGTCGAAGGTTTTAATGACTCAGGATCAATGTATGCCGAAGAAGGAACAGCTTCGCGATTACTGGGAATGATGGTCTCAGTTTTTGATCTCAAGTTATTGCAGTATATAAATGGATTAGGATCACCATTAACTATTACCTCTACTCCATTGTGAGGAAACTTAATGCATTGGTGATATGTAGATGGGACTACCCTCATTTCATGAATCCAAGGGCGTCCTAGCAATATGTTATAAGTGAGATCTAGATCTAGGACTTGACAAACCACATCCTTCGTAATTAGCCCAACTCTGAGAGGTAAGGTGACTGTGCCCTTGGACGAACGCTCTTCATCATCATATGCCTTAATGGTGATTTGATTTGTAGAATTCACAGCTTTATTAGAATATCCCAATTGTTTAATTGTGCTCAATGTACAAATGTTTAGACCTACTCCTCCATCTATTAGGACTCATTTTATTCAATGTTTGTGTATGAAGGCTTCAACATGTAGTGGTGCATTATGTGGCTGACTTACGGAGGCATCGTTGGCTTCTGTGAATGTAAGGGAGTGTGGAATGGAAAGGTATCCCACCATGGCTTGAAACTGGTCCACGTTCAGATTAGTAGGAACGATGGTGTCTCTCAGGCTTTTGTCAAGAATAGCTTTATGAGCGGGGGATATGCATAAGAGCTCAAGGATGGAGATGAGCGTGGGTGTCTTCCCTAACTATTCTACAAGGTCGTACTCAGGCTTGGTTGATGAGGAAGCAGTGTTTTTAGTTGAAGAACCTTGCAAAGTAATTTTACCTCGATGGGTTGTAACATGACATTCCGAGGTAAGTTCGGAAAAAAATCCAACACCTTTTAGGACAATCTTGGGTCTCTGGGTAGAATTCTCAGGAGTTTTGTCCTTGATGATAATGGTAGAGACATAATTGTCCATCAAGATGTGATTGATGGTTGAATCATAGTTATATGATGCTCTGGTATAGTTGGTTTGATCATCTGTGGTTTTAGCTTTTCCCTTGTCATGCTTTGGGAACGGTTCCTTAAACATCTCATGTTCTTGGTTGGATGAGTGTCCCTCAATCTCAATGTCACCTCTATCAATGAGATCTTGTATGATATTCTTTAGTCGATGACAATTTCCTATCTTATGACCCTTTCTCTTATGAAATTCACAATACTCATCATCATTCCACCAATTTGGTTTAACCTTTGGTTCATATGGAGGAAAATCTAGAACTGTGATTACCTTGTTTGCCACTAGCTTTTTGAAGACTGACTCAAGTGGTTCTCCCAATGGAGTGTACTTCCTTCGTGATCTAGAAGTTTTTTGAGTATTCACTTGATTGTTTGTAGAACTTGATCCCGAAAAGATGAATTTGGGTCGCACTGTGTTGGCATCAACAACACCATCATTGACTGTGTTCTTGTTTTTATTCCAAAATCTTGGCTTGTCTTTTCCTTTAAATTCATCTTTGTTTTCCTTGAATATCTTAATAACTCCTTGTTCAATTAGGACCTTCTCTATTGCTAAGCCTTTTTCAATGACGTCCTTGAAGGTGGACAAACAAGCTTTCCTTAGATCATAGCCAATGTCTTTGTTAACATTCTGGGTGAACATTTCTACCATTTGTTTTTGTGGAATTTCACAAGAGCATCTACTAGCTAGATTTCTCCATCTTTGTAAAAATGATGCAAAAGACTCTCCCTGTTTTTGCTTGGTGTTGCACAAAGTAGTGACTGATATGTCTGTCTCTATATTGTAGGAGAAATGTTGAATAAATGCCTCTACTAAGTCACCCCATGACTTAATTCCAGGTGGAAGTTGGGAGAACCACTCCATAGCTTGATCACCTAAGCTTTGTGGGAATAATCTCATCAAATATGTCTCTTCTACTACTACCTCAATGCAAGCTATGAAAAACTACCTTATGTGTGCCTTAGGATCCCCTTTTCCTCTATACTTATCAAATTTAGGCATCACAAAGTGTGTAGGAAATGGAGGCATTGGAATGCTCTTGTCAAATGGATAAGGACATATGTCTCTCATTGTGTATATTGGCTTCAGTGTATTTATGTCCTCCATTTTCTTTTGTAAGTCCCTGATTTGTTGCTCCAAATTGCTCTTAGGTGGAGATCGACTTCTTGAACTATACCCCATGTTTGAGGCACCAATTGGAGGAGGAGCATGTTGCATATATGGATGATATTGATCATACACATGTTCATATGGAGGAGGTCTGTAATGATGCTACATATATGGACCACTTGGTATAGATTCATGTTGAGGAACGCCATATCTATTTTGTCCATGTATACCATATTCTACAGGCATGTCATGTTCTAATGTGTTGCCCCCAAATTTGACACGGGGTTTCCTTGTGTCCAAATTTTGAGCATGCCTTTGAATATCCAATTGCCTTGGTGGTTGATCCTTAGCCTAGGTATGTGATTGAGCATATCTTTCTGCAGAAGACTTCCATAATGGTCTGCAAAGATGAGTATCATATGCTTGACCATGTGTATGTGGGACCTCTGGTTTTTGAAGCAAAGATGATGGTGATTCAGGTACCATATATGGTCCTCTATTTCCTTCACTATTAGGCCTCCTTTGATCCATGTTGGAGTGAGGTTGTTGCAAAGGTCGATTTTCCATTATTTGAGACATGTCAAAATAATGAGGTATCTTGGCTCCACTTTGTGCCATCATTTGTAAGAAGTATTGTCTATCCCTCCTCATTATTTCCTCAACCAATCGATTGAAATGGGGATTCATAATGGATTCTTCTACATCTGCTGAATGTACTGAAAAGTTGTCCATATTGTCATTGTGTGTATCATTGTTGTTTGTAGTGCCCATGTTCTCAACATTTGGAATGTTTCTATAGGCATCCATGTCAGGTAATGTGTTATGATCAGTATTGAAAAAGACATCATTGTCATACTCATAGACACTCATATTTGCAGACTCTTGAGCCTCTTTAGTTTCTCTCCTAGATTTTTGAAGACGGGTTTCAACCATGAACTAGGTATTGACCAAGATGTGTAAGACTAGATGAAAATGGAAAAAGTATGGAAGACCAAGAGTTGGATGGAATGTAAATAAATCTAAAGTGTACTTGCAATGTCCAAAGTGTAAGACCAAGTATGTATGTAGTAGAGTAGGTGTGGCTTCCAAAGAGAGGATAGTTTCTCTTGATGAGGTAAGTTGACCTTGACTCTAAGTAAGACCAAATGAGACCCAAAGGTGAGAGACCTTGATGAGGGACCACTTAGCAAAGTGTTGTTGTATGTAGTGTGTTGACAAAGTATAGTGAGGACAAGCAAGTGACCTTTTGACACAAGTTTAGACAATTGTGAATGTAAAGTGAGATGTAAAGCAATGATGGACTTTGTGAGACCCAAGGTTGAATGCTAAATGAAACCCTAGAGAAATGACCTATGAAGCTCAAGAATTTCAAAACTAATTGTGTTTGTTTGCTGGACTCTAACAGCTGTTCAATTCTGAACACAGACGCGCTTGTATACTTCACAGACGCGATTTGCCTATCACAGACGTGGTTCTATTCAACACAAACACGCTTCTGAGATTTTTGCAAAGTGCACTATTGATTCTGGAAACACAGACATGGTTATACAGCACAGATGCTATTATGTTAGACACAGACACATTTCTAAGAAATTTGTGCCATTTTTTCCAATCTGTGAAGTCATTTTGTTGTGACCAAATCTGACTGTTTGACTATTTTTCATGACAAGAGGACACAGTGTTGATGAAGACCCAATGGTTGTAAGTGTCTAGACTCCAAAATGACTCCAATAAAAAGTGTGTTGTTTGATATAAAAATGTTTTGCATACACTTGAAGACACAAAAGACACAATGTTTTTCTATTTGGTCTTGAATGTTTGAATGTTTAAAATAAGTCAAGCACAATTCTTATGGCTGGCCAAGACAATAGTTGTTGATCCCACATGGGGTTTTACCCCTGAGGCTATGCTATTCAGAGCGGATACTTAGATGTTTGACCTCACTGGCTCGACCCTCAGCACTCACTTCTCGAGTCAGCCAAGCATCAGTCCCCATGAAAACTCCCCGTGGAAAACTTTGTATCTCTACTAAGAACCATATGTGTGTGGGCCACTACCAGAGGTCCGACCTCCTACCCCAACAACTAGAAAGATTTGGGCTTCTAAAACAAAAAGGTGCTAGTAAGGCCATCTGCTCATGTGGCCATACATGTAGCACTTTCAGCTCTATAAATACAGAAGGCTCCCAACTGGTAGGGGTTACGCCCTACAACTGATCAAATAAATTTGATCAAACGGGTTTATGGGGAGACATAGTGTCGATATGAACTAACCAACAAACGTTATTCATAGTTTTCACCATGAATACAGTTGTTTATAGTGGTTCGGAAGAGGTGGGTTTTCCTCGCTACCACTTGGGTCATTCTCTTCTCACTAGTAGTCCTAATGACCACATGGGAAGATAGGCCCTCTAAATATTAAACAAAAAGAGCCTATTGCTCAAAACACAAAAGACAATGATTCAATTTTAGTGCACCAATTGAAGTGTTTGCTAGTCTATGAAAACAAAGCACACAATGAAAATCCAAGAACCTTTGCCAAGGACCTACAACAAAGTGTTGTTAGTAGTTTGGATTGTTTCAAATAATCACCCCTTCCTGAAAGCACACAAGTTAGGTAAATTTTAAACCTAAAAGACTTTGTGAAAAAGGGGCCTTCAACCAAATAGTTTTGCTTTCAAGACAAGCTGCACCAATTTCGTTAGCTAGATCTGAAAATGTTAGCTCAAAAAATAAAACAGATCTGAAACCCTAAATGCAAAACCCAACACCGAATCAGTAAACAAAAAATTTGAAATCGATGAACATAGATGCGGTTACCCTCGACACAGACGCTGCTCCAAAACGCAGACGCGATTTCTGGACATAGACGCTGCCAAAAACACCGTAGACGCAACTTTAGAACACAAACGTGGTTTTCAGAACCTACAAAATAAAATACTATTGATAACATAGATGCAATTCCAGATGTCGCAGATGCGCCAAAAAGTCAAAAACGCGATCTGAAAGTGCACAGATGTGAAAATATCAAAATGCTGCCAAAAATGTCCGATCTGCAACTTCAAAACACAAAATCTGCAGTAAAGATGTTAAATGCAAAAAGGGACAAGAGTCCCACTGGGCATGCCAAAATGTATATGGTGAAAATGGATAACAACAATAACGATATTGAAAGACTAAATGAATTCAACCACAAAACCCTAGCCTAACAACAACAAAGATCCACCATAACATATGAAGATTACCTAAGACAATGCAAATCAAATGAAATCACAAAGATTATACCATCACATGTCCAATAGCGTTTGGATCTCCATTCTTACTATCTCCATTGACCTTGCTTGATATATTTGCTCTCAGATTTTATGTGCATAAGAGCTCAACAAAGAACAGAATGTGGTTGCAAGTAGGATCGCCTATGTTCAAAAGCGTAGTGTAGTCAAGTAGTCAACAAGGGGGTTTGCATAGATTGATTAGAATGATTGATTAGCCAGGGTTGATAATGAAGAAAGCATCTCCTTATATAGAAGACACAATATGAAATGGAGGGATAAGATTGAGAGGTGTAAAAAGGAGGTCGGCTATGATTAGAGGGTAGGTAGAGGAAATAATAAAATAATGAAAGGGGTAGGTAGTGTAGGAATTAAGAGATGAATGACATGTGTCATGGGTAGAAAAGGCTAATGAATTAATTAAATAAATAAAGATTTATTTAATTAATAGAAGAAGTGGGATAATTAAATAAATAAGATATTTATTTAATTTAGGAAAAGGATAATTTAAATAAATAAATGTATTTATTTAAATGAGAAATAAGGCTAGTTGAGGATAAATGAATTAATTAAATAAATAAATATTTATTTAATTAATAGAAGAATTAAGCTTAGATAATTAAATAAATAAAATATTTATTTAATTAGACATGACAATTTTAGGTGTCTACAGATCCCAATACTGAATTCTCAGAATCTTTATGTAAATCTTCATTCGGTCACTCCATATCCTATAGTTATCTTTCTTCAACTTTGGACCTTCCTTCTTCATCATGATCTACAAGATCTTTTCCTCAAGATGTTAGGCTTTTAGATTTAAGAGGACCTGAGAAACTCTGATACCAATTGATGGTATGATGAAAGAATAAGTAGTGGTAGATTACTGAGACGGGGGAGGGGGTAAATCAGTAAACTTAAAAACTAATACAAACTTCCCAATCTCAAACTCAAACTCACAAATTAAACTTTCACTATCAAGATCAATACTCATAAGAATACTCAACATCAATCAGTTAACTATTATAATAACTTAACAGTAAACAACTTCAATCTTGTAAATATCAAAATTCTTAATCATATATCAACATACTTCATCTCTCAATGCTTCCAGTTATCATGCCTTATCAGAAGTTAATCAAATCAACAAATAAGATCATAACCACAAAAACATTCACCACATGACACAAATGTTTATATGTGGAAAACCCAAATAGGTAAAAACCACAGTGAGATGAGACTCACAAGATAGCTATATGAACTCTTCTGAAGTTTGCCCTGTTAGGAGCCAAGCCTGTTAAAGCTTTTACAATAAGTCCTATTAAGAACTGATCCTGTTAGGAATCACCCAATTAAGGGATTTACAAAATGCCTTGATGAAAAGAAAATACCCTGTTAGGAGTAACCTTGGTAGAGGATTTGAGAATCCTAGCTAATGGATCACTTTGTCAGAGGATTTAAGAAGTAACCAAGCTTGTTAGAGCTTACTCAGTTAGGGGATTTTAGTTCTGCTATAATTGTTAGAAAACAACAAGTTTTCTTGATCTGTCTGAATAGCACTACATTTGCTTGATCAAATCCTTTTAAGCTTCAATCTTCTTTTACTCAAACTGCAGATCTATTCTCTGGCTAGGCAACCACACACTCAACTAATTTTAGCCAACACTTTGCCAACACTAAACAAACAACTTGATCGATCTTAAATACAAATCAACTAGATCGGTAACACAACAAAAACCTAATCCTCTCATAGAGATTACAAACAAATAGATTCAAGTGTGACCATTGTATTTACATAGCAATCTATACACATTCTTCAAGAAAATTATAACCACTCCATGATCACCGCTTCATCGAAGTTTGTAACTCATCACGCGCTATCCATTAGATGCAATCCACTTTGTTCATTCCCTAGACAATCAAACAAACATGCCAAAACAATCTGAACTTATCCTCATACAATGATCACATGTATCACTATCCTTACCACTCATCATTAGATCTTAAACCAACAAACTTGATTAGTTAGGGTTTAGGAAAAGCAATTGGTAAGGTTTACTGGTTACATTGCATAGAAAGGATTTTAGCCTTATACACCGGTTTACCGGTTCAACTCACAAACTTACATACCGGTTTATAACATCTTCCACAAAGCTCTTCCTACTAGTAACAAGAAAATATCAATAACAACAATAATATCAACAATATCATAAACACCATTATCGGTTCAATTGACATCAATGACAACATAACATATCATGAAAGCAATCTTTATGCAAATGCCAGCAACATCATATCCATTACTATTACAATGTCAAAATGATCTAATCCAACTGACCTATATACTCTATACAATTTATCATATCTTATGTTGGCTTACAAAGATAATTACAATATCAATATACATGTCAGCTAGATAACATAGATACATGAATATCAAAAATATTTTTCAATGCTTGATCCAAGAGATGTCAACCTCCAATATCGATATCCTTAATCTAAACCATGTCAGCTTGCATTGCCGGTAACCAAAGAAATCCTTCTATCCTGCCAGTGTCAGTGTTAGTGTAGTGTCTATGAAGTGCCTGTCGGTATACCACTGAACCAAAACATGAATCTGGAACAAGATACCATGTTGCCATCAATGACATCATAGTGAAACCAACCAATTGAGTGTCAATTTCCAACAAAGATATCGCTATTAGTTTCCATGTCAGTTTCTTGTTGCCAATTGACAGTTCTTTATTACCGGTTACCTAGACCTATTTTGGTGATCTACTAGAACCCCTTTCAAAGCTTATAGAGCCTTGGACAATGATTCTGATGTTCCTTAGCATGCGGTTGACCTTCTCCCATGATCTAAACTTCATCCTTTGGATTTTCTAGAGGAATCTCTTGGCAGAAGCCAACCTTATTGGTTTTACACGTTAGGTCTAGTTCTTTAGGCTTTGATCCCTTTTGGGTTGACTAGATCCTCTTGGATCATATATATCATTATAATTACACATTAGAATGTAATCAAGAAAAGAATCAAATAGTTAGACTAAGCGTAGAAGATAGATCTAAGGATTTAAGGTCCCAGTTGTGACCTATTCTACATGTTCTAGCAGGCTTGTGTGCCAGATTATGTAACCTGGTTGATTACCAGTTGATTGTATTCAGATTTAATTGATAAATCAATGATGAGAAAAAAGTACCAAACCGGTAGTGAGAGGGGGGGGGGGTGAATCTATACAGGCAAAAATAGTCTTAAACCGGTTTGACGACAAACACTTCAAAAGATTGGCAAATAGTGAAACCGGTTTGAAACAGAGCAAAACTGGTAAAGCTAAGAATGTCTAAGACAAGCATTAACTGGTTACTCACTTAGATTTTCACTCAACTCGAGACTACACTACCATTTCACCCTTATGCATAAACAGGTGATTTATCATCTGATCATAATAACAACTAGTTCAACATGTTTTATTGACAAGCATAAAACACAGAACTATCGTATGCTTGACAAACAATAGAAAAGCATCACACATGACACACATATTTTTCACATGGAAACCCAATTGGTGAAAAACCACGGTGGGGATGAATACCCACAAGTTTTTTTTGAACTCTTTGGAAGTCCGCTCTGTTAGGAGCCTTGTTTGGTTAGAGACATTACAATAGGTTCTACTAGGAACTGATCCTATTAGAGATCACCTACTTAAGGGATGGCTACAATACCCGATTAAGGGTTAAACCCTGTTAAATGTTACCTTGTTAGAAGATTTCAAGAACTCAATAGCTAAAGGACTTCAAAATCAGTAGCTTAGAGTTACCCTGTTAAAGGATTTATAGCAAGCCAGTTAAGGCTACCCTATTAAGGGATTTTCCAATTGTTGAGGTGGTTAGATCAATAGGTATTACAATGATCTGGTAATAGTACTCAATGCCAATGCAGATCCACTTAAGCTCTTCTTTTCCTTCTGCACTTACACTCTGTAGGTATCACTTCTCTCTTTTTGGTCTGGCAAGAATCACATATCCCTTCTCTTGGATACTCACACACAACTTTTGCCAACAACCCTAGAAAGAGTCACAACATCGACCTTATAGAAAATAGTTAGGTTAGTAGCATAAACCCTAAGCCCTAAACCTAATAGGTTAAGGAATTCAAACGGTTCAATCCTAACCATTGAGCATGTTGCATTAATCTCCATCATTTGTTTTCCACAATTTTCATGGCAGCTGATAACCCATCACACGTTATCACCATTTTGTAGTCTTCTCATATTCCCGAGGTAGATAGGCAAGATCTTCTTCATGCACGATCCTTCATGCACATAAGGCTTACATGGGAACATGATCTTGTTCTTTGTTGTCATGCTAACTCATTGCACAAAGTCACAGGTTGATAGTCTTTGGGAAAGGCTTGGTGAATATGTCTGCTAACTGCTCCTTATTGGACACATGCCCCAGTGCAATCTCTTTGTTCTAAACCTTTTCTCTCAAGAAATGATACTTAAGCTCAAAGTGCTTGGTTCTAGAATGTAAAACCGGATTCTTGGAGATATTAATTGCTCTAGTATTGTCACAAAATATACTTACCAGTTCAGATACAGGGACTTTGAAGCCATTCAATACATGTTTCATCTAAATTTTCTGAGTGCGATTCATGAAAGCGGCAACATACTCTGCTTCCACTATAGACTGAGAGATACAAGTTTTCTTTTTACTCGTCCAGGAGACCAGTCTACCACCAAGGAAGAATGCACCACCAGTTGTGCTCTTCCAGTCATCTACATTACCAACCCAATCAGGATTTGTGAACACTTTCAAGTTGAAATCCTTGCTATATGGATACCACAATCCATAGTCAACAGTTCCCTTTAGATACCTAAGAATCCACTTGACTACAACCAAGTGGGATTCTCTTGGACTTTTTTGGAACCTTATAGTAATGCCAACTGCATGTACAATATCTGGTCTGTTATGCACTACATAATACAACTTACCAATCATTGATCGATATTCCTTCTCATCAACCAATGCTAAGTCATCCTCTTTGGATAGTTTACAACCGGTCACCATCGGTGTACCAATCGGTTTTCTATCTTCCATGCCAAAGGTCTTCAACACCTCTTTGACATACCTGGACTAAGTGATAAAGATTTCTTCTCTCATCTGTTGGATCTGCAGTCCAATGAAGAACTTAATCTCCCCTATGAGTGACATCTCAAACTCTTTCTTCATCTCATCTGCAAACTCATAACTCATCTTGTCATCTCCACCAAAGATAATGTCATCAACAAATACCTCACAGATCAAGATCTGATCTCCTTCAGACTTCAAGTAGATATTGCTATCTTCACTTGTTCTCTCAAATCCAATCTCCACAAGATGGGAATGCAGGCATTCATACCATGCTCTAGTTGCCTATTTTAGACCATATAAGGCTTTATGTAGCCTACACACCATGTCACTGTCTTTAGATAGGGAAAACCCATTTGGTTTCTCTATATACACTTCCTCTTCAAGTACACCATTTAGGAATGCATATTTTACATCCATTTGATATACTTTGAAGCCTTTAAAAGCTGCATATGCTAGAAGCATATGAACTCCTTCCAATTTGGCTACAGGAACAAAGGTTTCACCATAGTCTTCTCCTTCTAAATGATCTTGCTTAGGATCATGATTCAGCTTGACATACCGATGAATGATCTTGATAGATTACTCTTTCTTTTATTCTTCATGTTGGTATTTTGGTATGGTTTTGACATTGATATCAACACCTACTAAATACACCTACTTTGGAGATCTAGCAACATTCACTGGCAAGCAGTAATTTGTGCAACAGTTACTGGTATATGATTAACCGGTAGGATATAATGTTCACCAGTACCTGGAATGACATGGAAGACACTTGGTAATGTCAAAGACATCATGTGGACACTTTATTTTGAAGTAATAATCATTGGTATATTCATATTTGCTTTTACCAACAAATAGGTCCAGGTTATCTAGAGTTACACCGGCAGGTTTATCTTTTCCAGATCAGCATGGCACACTATGGAGATGATTTATTATTGTTGTAAATGCATTAAGCCAACATGATTAATTAGTTTTTGCATCGGATATTATATTATTTGTAAAATGTTTTTATTGTAATATCTTGTAGAGCTGACCTACTAAAATTGGTCTTAGGGTATGGTATAAATGTAAGATCTTATTTGTAAGATCAAGTGTGGAATGCGAAAAAGATTCAAATGAAGGTATATGTGAGATAAAGCAGAGGCATACATGAAGACATCATTTGAAGGTGAAGTTAGGTTTTTGTAGAAGCATATCAGCATTACACCGGTACTGAATTCAGCATATGAAGATGCGATTTTGTGCAGTACATTCTTATTGAATTTAACCATCCAACTATAGTCAGTGTGACTCCCATTTGTGATTGAGCAGTGAGCTCTAGGCTGTTGACCTTTCTGCATGTGTAGACCCCTTTTGTACACTTACTATCTATAGTAGTATCATTTGATTGTGGGTAAGGTTTCCCACCATGGTTTTTCCCCTTACAGGGTTTCCACGTACAAATATTGGTGTCATGTGTTGTGGATGACTTTGTGTTTATGTTTCATGCATTAATTGTTACCGGTATAAAAATTTACTATTAACACTGTCTACCGGCATACTAAACTGGTTTACCAGTATTATGTATTAAGTTGGTTAATAAGTTTTTGATTTGAATTTATTAGACAACTGATTCACCCCCCCCCCCCTCTGAATTGTCTCTGAGACCTAACAATTGGTATCAGAGCATAGTCCTCTTTTTGCAGAAGTTTAACAACTTGAGGAGATCCAATGTCTACTAATTATTTTAGGAAGGATAGTCCTAAACTTGATGGAACCAACTATGGGATATGGAAGATCAAAATGGAGACACATCTGAATTACATCAGTAAAGACATCTGGGAAGTTACTAAGAATGGTTATACTGCTGTTGTAGCTGGTCAAACTGCTCCAACTACTTTAGCCAAAGATGAAGAAAATGATTGCAAAGCAAGAGAAGCACTCTTGAGCGCATTATTAGATCAAAAAATCATGGGATAATCAGATAGGTCTACTGCTAAATCTATTTGGGATCATTTGGAAACACTAAATGAAGGAGATTCCACAGTCAAAATTGCAAAACTTTAAAGCTTCCGAGTTAGGTATGAACATCTGAAAAATGGAAGAAGATGAAAGGATTTCTGCTTTTACGGAAAGAGCAAATGAAATTGTTTTGGGTATCAAATGTTGTGGAGGAACCTTGAGTGAGGATGAGATTGTTTCAAAAATCTTAAGAGGTTTGCCACCGGCATATAAAATGAAGGTTACTACTATAAATGAGTTGAGAACAATGCCTAATACATCAGTAACTAGGGATACATTGATTGGAAAACTTTCAGCTTTTGAAATTGAGGAATTTGGTCATGTTGCTACTATAAAGACTGATTTGGCCTTCAAAGCATCAACATCATCTGCTCCATGTTTTGAAAAATCAGACTAGAGAGCCTTTTATGCAAGAGAACTTGAAGAAACTAGGAAGGAGAATGAAGAGCTTGAAGAACTTGAAGCACTATTTGCAAGAAAAATGCCAAAAGGTCCAATTGGAAGTAAGTATGAAGGTAAAACACCCTTTAAATGTTTTAACTGCAATAAGATTGGTCATATGGCTTCAAGATGCCCTGATAGACATGCTAGACTAAGAGAAGAAGCTAGAAGAACATACAAGCCTAATCCTAAATATCAGAGATATAGATTTAAGAAGAACAAAGATAAATCTTGTTACATTGCTGATGAAGGTGTGACTGATGATTTTGATGAGGATCTAATAGAAAATGGATGGGTTTTTGTTGCTATAACAGAAGATCAACCGACATCTACTGCTCAACCAGTAGAACAAGCCCTAGCAGCTAAAGTTGAAGCAAAGGATGAATGGATTATTGACTCAGGATGCTCACATCACATGACTAGAGACAAAGGTAAATTCTTGAACTTTCAAGAATACAATGGAGGTTTAGTAAGATTTGGAGATGACAAAGCCTGTTCAATCAAAGGTAAGGGTTTAATATCTCTTGATGGTAAACATAACACTGACAATGTCTACTATGTTGAAGGATTAAAGCATAATCTTTTAAGTGTTGGTCAATTAGTTGAGAAAGGTTTTCAGTTACAATTTAAAAATGGAAAATGCAAAATCATGAATAGAACTAGTTTGGAAATTGCAACCAGTAATCAGACTAGAGGTAATATGTTTCATTTAAATAACAGTGAAAAGGCATGCTTAATTGCACATATAGATGAAAGTTGGTTATGGCATAAAAGACTATGTCATATAAATTTTGATTGCATGGTAAAAATCGGTACTTCTAAGGCAGTTAGAGATCTAACTAAAATTGTGAAACCTCATAATACAATTTGCAAGGAATGTCAATTTGGAAAACAAGTTAGAGCTAGTTTTAAAAGTATTCCAAAAAAATCCAATAATGCTCTTGATTTAATTCACACTGATTTATGTCATCCAGCTAGAACTAAAAGCTTACAAGGTGATAGATATTTCATGCTAATTATTGATGATTACTCTAGAATGTGTTAGTTTACTTTTCTCAGAGAAAAATCAGAAGCACTTGGGAAGTTCAAACTATTCAAAGCAATGGTTGAAAATGAAACCGGTAAGAAAATCACATGTTTAAGATCAGATCAAGGAGGAGAATTCACATCTAAAGATTTTAATACATTCTATGAAGTGAATGGAATCAAAAGACAGTTATCAGCACCTCAGACACCACAACAAAATGGAGTTGTTGAAAGGAAAAATAGAACTATCTTGGATGCAGCAAGAAGTATGTTATCACAAGAAAATCCACCACATGTGTACTAGAGAGAGGCAGTAAGCATTGCTCTCTATACATTCAATAAAGTTCACATCAAAGGTGAAACTGATAAGACCCCTCATGAACTATGGTTTGGTAATATTCCTACTCTTAAGTATTTCAGAATTTTTGGAAGTAAATTTTATATTAGAAGAGATGAGTATATTGGCAAATTTGATCCTAGAAGTGATGAAGGAAGATTTCTTGGTTATTCATCTAAGAGCAAGGCATATAGATGTTTTAATAAAAGATTACAGAAAATTGTTGAGAGTACAAATGCAAAGATTGATGAACAATTCAGAAGAACTTCAAGATATATAGACTCTGAACTGGAAATAGAAATTATGACAAATGAACCTACAATAAATCCACTGGTACATAATGATGATCCAGTTACTCCGGTATCATCAAAGGATTCCACAGTAATTGAAGAACAACAACTGACTAAGACACCCGGGTATGTAAGACTGAATCATTCTGAAGATTAGATAATTGGAAGCAAATTTAAAGGAGTTATGACAAGAGGAAGATTGGCAAATGAAGGGGTATGTCTTATTTCTCAAATTGAACCATTATCTATCAATGAGGCATGTGAAGATAAATTTTGGATTAAAGCTATGGAAGAAGAATTAGGACAAATTGAGAAAAATAATAATTGGACATTAGTTCCCTGGCCAAAAAATAAAAATGTAATTAGAACCAAATGGGTATTTAGAAACAAACTTAATGAAGATGGTAAGGTTTTCAGAAATAAAGCAAGACTAGTGTGTAAGGGATATTCTCAGAAAGAAGGAGTTGATTACAATGAAACCTCTGCATCGGTAGCCAGAATTGAGGCAGTTAGATTATTCTTGGCTTTTGCAGCTCACAAGGATTACAAAGTTTATCAAATGGATATTAAATGTGCATTTTTGAATGGAGATCTTGAAGAGGAAGTCTATATTGAACAACCTTATGGATTTTCTTTGACAAATTGCAATGATATGGTTTGTAGATTAAGAAAAGCTCTGTATAGATTAAAACAAGCCCCAAGAACTTGGTATGCAAGATTGGATAAGTATCTTTTAAAAATTGGTTTTACTAAAGGAAATGTAGATAGCAGTTTATATTACAGAGTAACTAATGATGACATCTTGATTATTGAAGTATTTGTTGATGATATAATCTTTGGAGGAGAAGATGAATTATGCAAAGAATTTTCTCTTGAAATGCAACAAGAATTTGAAATGTCTATGATTGGAGAAATAAAATTATTTTTAGGATTGCAGATCTTACAGATTGATAAAGGTATATTTTTGAGTCAATCTAAGTACTTGAAAGAACTACTAAAGAAATTTGGGATGAAGAACTCTAAACCGGTAAGCACACCTATGACTACAAATGACAAATTATCTTAAAGGGATGAATCTATACCTATTAATCCAACTAGATACAAATCTATGATAGGAGGTTTACTGTATTTGACACAAACCAGACCTGATATTATGAATGCAGTATGTATAGTTTCTAGATTTCAGAGTAATCCTAGGGAAAATCATGAGTCAGCAGTAAAAAGGATTTTTTGGTACTTACAAGGCACAACAAATCTTGGATTATGGTATCCTAAAGATGAAATTTTTTATCTATGTGCATATACAGATGCAAATTGGGTAGGAGATGTGGATGATAGGAAAAGCACCACTAGAGGAGCATTCTTTCTTGAAAAAAGATTAGTCTCTTGGTTGAGTAAGAAACAGAGTTGTACATCTTTATCAACAGTAGAATTAGAATATGTTGCAGCAACAACAAATTGTACACAAGTACTTTGGCTTAAGCAAATGTTGAAAGACATAAAAGTAAAATGCAAGGAATCTATTACTATATATTGTGATAACACTGCTACAATTACTGAATTTTCTAAGGGAAAAAGTTGAAGAAAAAGAGATAGAACTGGTTTATGTGAATACTAAAGAACAGGTTGCAGATATTTTCACAAAACCTTTTTTCAAAGGAAACTTTTGAGTATCTCAAAGATCAGCTCGGAGTCATACCACCACCAGTAGAGACTTAGATAGTTGATGATTGTCATCAACCGACAGAATTAAATGGGCAAATCTTTATTTCGGTATTTGATGAGGAAGCTACTTCAAAGGGGGAGTAGTTGGTATATTGAATTGGTTGGTATTTTGTATGAACATGACCCTTCTGACTTTGGCATTTGATGTAAAAGGGGGAGAGATATCTATGGAAAAACACATTATCTTTTTAGTAAAAGAGATTTTAGGGGAGAAATTTTGGAAAACACATTTAAGAAGAAATTGGTATGAAAGATTGTTACTCCCAGGGGGAGATATGGAGATTGTTAGTTTTTGGCATTGTGATGGTTTTTCCATCTTGTGTTGCCATCAATGCCAAAGGGGGAGATTGTTGGTATTTTGGTATGGTTTTTTCATTGATGCCAACACCTACTTTAGAGATCCAACAACATTCACAGGCAAGCAGTAATCTGTGCAACAATTACTAGTATATGATTAACCGACAGGATATAATGTTCACCGGTACCTGTAATGACATGGAAGACACTTGGTAATGTCGAAGACATCATGTGGACACTTTATTTTGAAGTAATAATCATTGGTATATTCATATTTGCATATTTGCTTTTACCGGCAAATAGGTCTAGGTTATCTAGGGTTACATCGGTAGGTTTATCTTTTCCAGATTAGCATGGCACGCTATGGAGATGATTTATTATTGTTGTAAATTCATTAAGCCAACATGATTAATTAGTTATTGCATCAGATATTATATTATTTGTAAAATGTTTTTATTGAAATATCTTGTAGAGCCGACCTACTAAAATTGGTCTTAGGGTATGGTATAAATGTAAGATCTTATTTGTAAGATCAAGTGTGGAATGCGAAAAAGATTCAAGTGAAGGTATATGTGAGATAAAGAAGAGACATACATGAAGACATCATTTGAAGGTGAAGTTAGGTTTTTGTAGAAGCATATCAGCATTACACCGGTACTGAATTCAGCATATGAAGATGTGATTTTGTGCAGTACATTCTTATTGGATTTAACCATCCAACTGTAGTCAGTGTGACTCCCATTTGTGATTGAGTAGTGAGCTCTAGGCTGTTGGCCTTTCTGCATGTGTTGACCCCTTTTGTACACTTACTATCTGTAGTAGTATCATCTGATTGTGGGTAAGGTTTCCCACCGTGGTTTTTCCCCTTACAGGGTTTCCACATATAAATATTGGTGTCATGTGTTGTGGATGACTTTGTGTTTATGTTTCATGCATTAATTCTTACCGGTATAGCAATTTACTATTAACATTGTCTACGAGCATACTAAATTGGTTTACCGGTATTAAGTATTAAGTTGGGTAATAAGTTTTTGATTTGAATTTATTAGACAACTGATTCACCCCCCCCCCCTCTCAGTTGTCTTCGAGACCTAACACTTCATCCTCATCTCCATCAGTATCAGCATCTACATCTGCCGGTGTAGGAACATTGTTACTAGTACTCAGTTGATTGACAACCAGTTCCCAAAAGGTTGCAACTGGTTCACTTACTGCTTGCTCATTACCAGTTTCCTCAGTTTTCTTAGAGGTTTCATCAACTCTTACATTGATGCTTGCCACAATTATCTGAGTCATGTTGTTGAAACACTTGAGAGCTTTGCTCTTGGTGGAATATCCTAAGAATATTCCCTCATCACATTTCACATCAAATTTGCTCTGGTGCTCACTTCTCTTGATGTAACATTTTCTACCAAACATTCTAAAGTAGCTAACCACAGGTGTCTTACCGGTCCAATACTCATAAGGATTTTTATCGTTACCTTTCTTGATGAGTACCCAGTTCATTGTGTAGACTGCAGTGCTCACCACTTCTCTCCAAAAGGTGTGAGCTACCTTTCCTTGAATCAAGATGGTCCTAGCTGCTTCAAACATAGTTTGGTTATTCCTCTCTACTAGGCCATTCTACTGTGGAGTCCAAGGAGCAGACAATTGCCTCTTGATGCCATGTTCTTCATAGTACTTGTTGAATTCACTGGAAATGAATTCCCCTCCTTGATCAGTTCTCAGGAACTTGATCCTTTTACCGCTTTCCTTCTCCACTAATGCTCTGAAAGCTTTAAACTTTACAAAGGCTTCAGACTTGTCTTTTAAGAATGTGACCCACATCATTCTTGAGTAGTCATCAACGAGAATCATGAAGTATACCTATCACCCTGCACACTTCTAGTTTTCATAGGACCACACAAATAAGTATGCACAAGATCAAGCAAGTTGTCAATAGTGAAAGATTTACCTTTAAAGGTTGAGGAAGACATTTTCCCCAATTGACACTCTCCGCACAAGGTATTATCTAGTTTGCTTAACACCGATAACCCTCTAACTGCCTTGATCTTACTAGCCTTTATAATGTTATCAAAGTTTACATGGAAGAGTCTCCTATGCCATATCGAGCTATCATCGAATTTAGTCATAAGACATGTACTTATATTTGCATTCAGATGAAATAGGTTACCATTGGTCTACATGCCGGTGGCCACCAATTCACCATCTTTTCCTTTGATTTTGCAAACTCCATTCTTGAATTCCAGAGTAAGGCCACTATCATTCAGCTAGGCAACACTCAAAAGGTTGTGTCTAAGACCATCAACCCAGTACACATTGTTAGCACTACTCTTTCCATTTAGAGAGATGGAACCTCTGCCTTTGACCATGCATGGTGCATCATTGCCGAAGTGAACCACACCACCATCATAGGCCTCCAAGGATAGAAACTTTCTCTAGTCACCAGTCATATGGTGAGAGCAGCCACTGTCAATGATCCACTCATTGGAATTATCAAACTGGGAGACAAGAGTCTTCTTGTCTGACACATCTTCTTTGACAATAACAAACACAATATCTTCATTTTCTTCATCCTCTGACTCTTTGTCTATGACACCTTCATCAACTGCCACAAAATAGTTTCTTCGGTTTCCTCCTTTGAATTTCTTGAACCTTTCTGGTTTGTCCTTGTTGTTGCCATTAGGACAGTTTACAGCAATATGACCTATCTGGTTGCAAGAAAAGCATTTCAAAGGAAGCTTACCTTTGTATTTGTCAGTTCCTTTAGAAAGTTTATTGGCAAGGAGAGCTTCAAATGCCATCAAAATCTCCTCATCATCCATTTCTCTACTCTGTCTTGGTTCACCACTAGTGCTAGCTTCTTTTCCTTTTCTGGATGGTATAGCAGAGGCTTTAAAAGTTGATTCAGTCTTTTGAACACTGCCATCAAAACTATTTAACTCATAGGCTGTCAACTTTGCTATGATGAAGTCCAAGGATACCTTAGTCTTGTCTATTTATCTCAGCTCCTAAATAGAAGCAACCCTTATTGCATAGATCGGCAATAGGGATCTTAGGACTTTGCTTACCATAGTGGAATCTTCTATTTTACCACCTGCACTCTTGATATCTCTAACAATGGTTTTGATTCTTATTCCATACTATTGAATGGTCTCACCTTCAACCATTCACATATCTTCAAATTTCCCTCTCAGGGTTTCTTCCTTAGCCTATTTTACATGTTCATCACCGCCATAGATATTTTCAAGAGCATCCCATACCTCTTTGGGATTTACCTTGTCCTGAACATCAATAAACTCAATGTTAGATAAACTACTAATTAGGGCTTCCATGAGAGTACCGATAGGGGCAACATAGACATTCTCAACATAGCTCCAGTGTTGAGCACCCATGCTTCTGATGAATATCTTCATCCTTTCTTTCCAAATACTGAAATTTTCCCTGTTAAACTTTGGACCTTCCCTCTTCATCATTTGATTGGGATCTTTACCTCAAGCGATTAAGCTTATAACATAGAGGACCTAGAGGATTCTCTGATACCAATTGATAACTCAATGATGAGAAAATAGTACCAAACTGGTACTGAGGGAGGGGGGGCTAAATCAGTACAGGCAAAAATATAGTCTTGAACCAGTTTGACAACAAACACTTCAAAAGACTGGCAAATAGTGAAATCGGTTTGAAATAGAGTGCAACTGGTAAAGCTAAGAATGCCTGAGACAAGCATTAATCGGTTGCTCACTTAGCTTTTCACTCAACACGAAACTACACTACCATTTCACCCTTATGCATAAATAGGTGATTTATCATCTGATCATAATAACATCTAGTTCAACATGTTTTATTGATAGGCATAAAACACAAAACTATCATATGCTTGACAAACAATAGCAAAGAATCACAAGATAAAAGCATTACACATGACACACATATTTTTCATGTGGAAACCCAACTGGGAAAAACCATGGTGGGGATGAATACCCATAAGCTATTTTTGAACTCTTTGGAAGTCCGCTCTATTAGGAGCCTAGTCCGGTTAGAGACATTACAATAGGTTCTACTAGGAACTGATCCTGTTAGAGATCACTCGATTAAGGGATGGCTACAATACTTGATTAAGGGTTAAAGCCTATTAAAGGTTACCTTGTTAGAGGATTTCGAGAACTCAATAGCTAAAGGACTTCAAACTCAGTAGCTTAGAGTTACCCTATTAAAGGATTTACAGCAAGCCAGTTAAGGCTACCCTGTTAAGGGATTTTCCAACTATTGAGGTGGTTAGAGATCAACAGGTATTATAATGATCTGGTAACAACACTCAATGCCAATGCAGATCTACTTAAGCTCTTCTTTTCCTTCTGCACTTACACTCTGCAGGTATCACTTCTCTCTTTTTGGTCTGGCAAGAATCACGTATCCTTTCTTTGGATACTCACACACAACTTTTGCCAACAACCCTAGAAAGAGTCACAACATCGACCTTATAGAAAACAATTAGGTTGGTAGCATAAAATCTAAACCATAAACCTAATAGGTTAAGGAATTCAAATGGTTCAATCCTGACCATTGAGCATACTGCATTAATCTCCATCATTTGTTTTCTGTTGTTTTCATGGTGGCTGATAACCCATCACACGTTGTCACCATTTTGCAGTCTTCTGATATTCCTGAGGTAGATAGGCAAGATCTTCTTAATGCACGATCCTTCATGCATAGAAGGCTTACATGGCAACATGATCTTGTTCTTTGTTGTCATGCTAACTCATCGCACAAAGTCACCGATTGAGCCACACAGGCTTGAGGCACTTCAACCAAAAACCCTAAAGTTGAGACTACCAACTGGTAGTCATACAATGCTTCCATGTGCCAGTTCCCATAACCATATGCCGGTTCATGTTGAACAAGCACACCACTTCACTTTGGCACAATTGCCGGTTCATAGTGTTATACCGATTCTCACATATGCCGGTTCACACCTCTGCAACATATTGACATCAATGACAACATATAATGTCATTATGTCCTCATACTGGCTCACATAATGCCAACATTAATCTTATAATTCAAGTTGTTCTACATTGCCTCCACCATATCCCTGTGTTTCCATTGTGTTTACTCTTTCTAACCGGTTTGGACTGATCTCTTTGAGGTTCCTCCTTACCGGTTACTACATCAAGTGGTAGCAGAGTGAGTTTTTGTTTCGGTTGTCCTAAGAAATATTTTGTAGGGTGGCGGACAATGGATCCAACCTATATCTGCATAGTACTGGCAAAAGATGGCGGGGAGAGGATCTAGGAATGGTGGAGTGCGTTGGAATGCAGACCTTGTTATGAGGGAGATGTTGTGAGGGATAGCAATCCGGTTGGAAGCCATGGAGACACCACAAAGGAGAGGCTGACATATTGAATATGTAAGTGAAGATGAAGGAGAAGAAGCCCTGGTAGAACAAGTAAACCCACTGGTAGTTGATCCAGATGAAGAGAGGTTTTTGAGGGTTTTGAGTAGGGCTAATACTAAACCACATTTTATTCCACTGGAATATGATGGAATGTTGGGTTTTGATGAATTGATGGATTGGATCTCAGAGATGGAAAAGTATTTTTATTTTGAGAAAACTACAGAAGAAAGGAAGGTGAAATATGCCTGTACCTAGTTACAAGGTCATGGATCTCTTTGGTGGGAACATTTGCAAGTTGATAGACAGAGAAGAGGTAAAGAGAAAATCAAGACTTGGGATCGCATGGTTGCTAAGTTGAAGTTAAAATTTATACCAGTTGATTATGAAGTGAGTCTGTTCTAAAAGTTGCAAAATTTGAGACAGAAGGAATCTAATGTGAAGGAATACACCGAAGCATTTACAAGTTGAATATCAGATCTGGACATGTTAATGATGAAGTTGAACAAGTTGCAAGATATTTGAATGGATTGCAAATGTCTAAATAATATGAACTCAGTTTGATCAAATTGCAAAGTGTAGAAGAAGCTTACTAGTATGCCCTAAAACCAGAAGAGAAGTTAAACAAAAGACATGAGAAAAGGCAGAGAGGTAGAGGTGGAAGGTTTACCGAAGGAAGATTTCAAGGAGGAAGAGGATATACCAGAGGAAGAGCTACCTGTACATATCAAAACAAGGACAAAGAAGCAAGAAAAGAAGGTAATTCATACTGGAAAGATGATAGAAATTTATATCAGAGGAGAGAAATGGATGGCTATCAGAATGAGAATTTTGGAAGACAAGACAAGAGAACATTTAGAGGTACTTTCTATAAGTGTGGAGGAGAAGGGCATCATGTAGTTGAATGTAAGAAGACTGAAAAATACTAAAAGAGCAACAGTTGTGGAAGAGAACTCCACTGGATCAGCTAACAAATCAGAAGATGGAAAACTACTGATGATGAGGAGAGTTTTGTGTCATATCGGAGAAGATGAAGAGCCCTTGCAGAGGAGAAATTTGTTCAAAACCAGATATAAGGTATTTGGTAAGTGTTGTAAAGTTGTTATTGATAGTGGTAGTTTGGATAATCTTGTTTCAAAAGAGATGGTGAATAAGTTAAACTTAGAAATATTGAAACACCCTAAGCCTTATCAGATAACATGGATTCAGGATGAACATAAGTTGTTGGTAAGTGAGCAATGTTTGGTGAAATTGAAAATTGGGAATTATGATGATGAAGTCTTGTGTGATATTGTGCCTATGGATATCTGTCATCTTTTGTTGGGTAGACCTTGGCAATTTGGTAGATAGGCGATACATGATGGGAGGAAGAATGTATACACCATTGTAGAAAATGGATTGAAGCAAACCTTGTTACCTTTGGAGGAGCCTTTGAAGAGTGAAGTTTGTATGAATGCTAGGATCTATTTGGTGTATGGGAGGAAGTTCCTGGATGGAATGAGGCATGAAATGTATGTTTTGCTTTGGTTCCTAAGAAGATCAAGATACCAAAATCGGAAGAAGAACAATCAGAGGAGGTAAAGGAGTTACTGATAGAGTATGAAGACATAATTTTAGATAATGTTCCTGATGGATTACCACCAGTAAGAAGTATTAGTCATTCCATGGATTTGATTCTCAGAGCTAGTTTTCCTAACAAAGCTACACACCAGTTGACACCGACAAAGAATGAAGAGCTAAATAGACAAGTGTAGGAGCCATTGAAGAAAGGTTTGATCAGAGAAAGTTTGAGCCCTTGTGCAGTTTTAGCAGTGTTACCACTTAAGAAGAATGGGGAATGGATGATGTGCACCAATTCAAGAGAAATAAACAAGATCATACTGAAATACTAGTTTCCCTTGCCTATGATGGATGACATAATGGACATTTGTGTGGAACAAAATACTTTACAAAGATAAATTTGAAGAGTGGATATCATCATATTAGGATCAAAGAAGGAGATGAGTGGAAGACCACATTTAAGACAAATCAAGGACTGTATGAATGGCTAGTGATGCCTTTTGGGTTAACTAATGCACTTAGTACTTTCGTGAGATTGATGAATGGGATATTGAAGAAATTCTTGGGTAAGTTTGTTATTGTATATTTGGATGACATTATGATTTTGAATAAGATAAAAGAGGAGCATTTGTTGCATTTGAGACAAGTTTTGCAGAAGTTGAGAGAAGAGAAGTTGGTGATAAATCTTAAGAAGTGTACTTTCATGAAGGAAGAGTTAGTCTATTTGGGATTTGTGATATCTTTTGATGATTTGAAGATGGACCCTGAGAAAGTGAAAGCAATTGTTGAGTGGCCTACACCAAAAAGCATTGGAGAGGTAAGATCATTTCATGGATTAGCTATTTTCTACTAGAATTTTATCAGAAATTTCAGTTTAGTTTGACTGAGACCATGAGAGTGTTGGCATTGCATGAAGATTGCATTGATGAAGTATAGTATTGTCATTGATGTCAATAGAAACTTGTAATGGAGTTGTATTGCAATCGGTAGTGATGCAGTAATGCAATTGGTAGTTGAGCAGTGAAGGAAACTGGTATTGGTATTTCAAGTAGAGTGATCAATCGGTAACCCTAACTAGTTGAAATGTAGAACCCTAACTGATGGAGCTTGGTGAATTAGTTATGATGATCTATGATCAAATGGTGATCAGAGATGGAAATGCCACGTATGTATGATGCACGTGAAGATAATTGTTCATCTTGGGAATGAGCAAATGCATATCATGAAGTGATAACCATGTCATGAGCTACAAGATTCAATGTGCGGTGATCCAGGAGTGGTTGATGTTGTCTTGAACAATGTGTAGTTGATTTCTATGTAATCCAATGATTATGATTGAACTAATATGTTTGTAATCTCAATGAGATTCGTAGGTTTTGTGATGTGTTATCAACCTATTGTATTTGTATTTAAGGTCAATAAATTGTTTGTAATTGCATTGGCAATTTGGTTAAGTGTGGTAGTGTGATTGTTGCTGAACCAGAAGGAGTGTTTGCAGAATGTTTTGAAGGTAGATAGGAGCAGAAAATGATCTGACTAAGAAAGATAATGCTATTACCAGATCAGAAAACACCCTGTTGTTCTCTAACCATTACAACAGTTAAATCCATTAATCGGGTAAGCTTTAATAGGCTTGGTGTTGTCTAAATCATCTAACCGAGTGATCCATTTTCTTTGATTTTAAATCCTCTACCAAGGTTACTCCTACTATGGTATTACATTTAACAGGGTATTGTAGTCAATCCCTTAACTGAGTGGTCCCTAACCAGATCTGTTCTTAACAAGACATTATTGTATAAGCTTCTAACAAGGCTTGGCTCCTAATAGGGAAAACTTCAGAAGAGTTCAAATTACTTGTGGGTATTCATCCCCACCATGGTTTTTCCCATTTGGGTTTCCACGTGAAAAATCATTGTGTCAAGTGGTGAATGATTTTGTGGATATGTTTTGATATAGTTGATATGATTAACTGGTAAAGCCAGTTAGATATATTTAGATGACCGAAAGTGATCTAAAATGAGCTATTACTGATGTTAGTAAAGTGGTTTAATTTTTTGGTTAAATGGTATGTAAGTTTTAGATTTGTTACATTGTATATTTGATGTTTTGGTCAATCAATAAAGTTTGACAGTGTTGTTGCAGTTTTGGATATAGTGTGTAAATGAGTTTAGATTAGCATGTTGTTTCTGAGTTGGGTTTAAGTTTGGTAAAAGTTTAGTTTGTTTTCTATCTACTGATTCATCCCCCCTCTCAGTAGTTGACCGGATCCTTGTTGATTCATCACATTATCAGAGAGGAGATAAGAAATAATTCAAGTGGACCACTGGAGCAAACAAACGTTTTGAGTTATTGAAGAAGAAAGTGACTGAGCAGCCTGTGTTAGCTTTATCGGATTTCAATAAAGTATTTCAAGTTGATTGTGATGCAAGTGGAACAATAATAGGAGCAGGCTTGAGTCAAGAAGGGAGAGTAGTAGATTATTTCAGTGAAAATTTGAATGATGCTAGGAGGAGATATTCAATATATGATCATGAATTCTATGCCATAGTTCAACCCTTGAAGAAGTGGAGACATTACTTGTAACCTAAGGAGTTTTTGTTATATACAGATCATCAAGCCTTGTAGTATTTGAACAACCAAAGTAAGTTGAATCATAGACATATGAGATTGGTAGAATTTTTGCAGAGTTACACCTTTGTTTTGAAGCATGGAAATGGGAAATATAACAAAGTTGTTGATGCATTGAGTAGGAGAAGGAATTTGCTGGCAGAGATGGGAGTGACAGTATTAGGATTTGAAGAGTTGAAGACCTTGTATGATGATGACTCGGATTTTGGAGAACCTTGGAAAGCATGTAGAGAACCGGTTATGATAGTTAGGAGTAAGTAGTTGGCTTATTTCATTTGGGATGGGATGTTGTTCAAATGAGTTCAGTGGTGTATACCTAAGAGTTATATGAGGGAGAATCTAATAAAGGAGAAACATAGTGGAGGATTAGCTGGACACTTTGGTGTTGACAAAACTGTAGCCTTGGTGAGTGAACAATAATTTTGGCCCTAGATTCATAAGGATGTTAGGAAATATGTGCAAATTTGTACAGTTTGTCAAGTTTCAAAAGGGAGTAGTCAAAATGTGGTATTTTATAAACCTTTAACAGTACCGGTAAGACCTTGGGAGGATATAAGCATGGATTTCATACTAGGATTACATAAAACTCAGAGGGGGAATGATTCTATATTTGTGGTGGTGGATAGATTCTATAAGATGGCTCATTTCATACCTTATAGGAAGACATCATATGCAGTGCATGTAGTAGACCTATTTTTAAGGAAATAGTGAGAATGCATGGGTTACCTAACATCATAGTTTCAGACAGAGACACTAAGTTTGTTGGTTACTTTTGGAGAACACTTTTGAAGAAGATGAAGACAAATTTGGGATTCGGTTCTACTTGTCACCCACAGACTGATGGATAGACAGAGGTAGTAAACTAAAGTTTGGGAATTTTATTGAGATGTTTAGTTGGAGATAAAACCAAAAGTTGGGATTTAATTTTAGCACAAGTAGAGTTTGCCTACAATAATTCAGTAAATAGGAGTACCAAAAAAAACACCATTTGAGATAGTTACTAGAGTGCATCTTAGAGGTATATCAGAGTTAAGGGATATTAGCAGTGAAGACCAAAGAATTTCTGAAGAAGAAGATTGTTGGAATTGTGTTTTCATTGATGTCAATCAGTATAGGATGGCAACCAATATGGGAGATTGATAAGTAGTGTTGTCATTGATGTATACCAAAAATGGTGTCATTGATGTCAACTAGCATAGAAAGTCACCAGTAATGAAGAGAGTGTCATCTACCATAATGGTCATTGGATTTATCGGTACACAAGTTAGTGTTAACTTGTGTTGAAGACATGTATTGGATAACAATCGGTAAGTGATATGTTGGCAGTGCATTGTTTTCAATCATCCTATGAGCAAGCAAGGTAAGTTATTGCAGATGTGCCAACTGATATGTTGTTGGATGTTTGGATGAGAAACAACAGGACTCCTAATGGATAAAGTTGCAGTCACTGGATGAAGAAGATATCATAGGAAGAAGAGAAGACTAATAGAGAGTGTGTCCAATAGGATTATATGTGGCAATTTGAAGATATGGTTTCTCAAATAGAGAAGCCATATTGGTGCATTACAAAATACAGATGTCAAGGATCCACTCCCACTGGTAAGTGAAGCTTATCTCCTATTATGTATGGAATGCATCATAGTCCTCTGAGATAAGACAAAAGAGTAGAAGGCAAGAGATTGAATACTTGCACCAAACAAACTAGTAAAACACTAAGTTGCCTCAGGTGCATGAAATCAAAGATATGCACCAGATCAGCCAGATAGGCATGATGAGATACCGGGACAAAGAAAGAAGAGTAAAGGAGTGATAGGTTTGTAAATTTGACAAACCAGTTAAGATGATGTCTGGGCTGATGAAGATAGAGGAAATGGTGAACAGATGTAGACAGAGGATGTCAAAATCAAGATGAAGGGTGGTGCCATCAGTGTGCATGGTATCTTACTAATATATGTATGCAGAAGATACTACTGGTATAGATATCAATCGGTAAGCTGACAAATTGCAGATGCGAAAACCTCCAATCTAATGAAGATGTGCATATTGTAGATTGGCATGTTTGATGACCAAGAAAATGTGATTCACTAGCAAGAAGAGAAGGCATGAAGGATAACTGGTAAGGTAGGATATACTGATAGGGTTAATGTGTCCGTAGACAAATATGAATTGGTTGTGTGTTATTGATCGATGACCAAGTCAGACCAACATAGTGAGCCAAGGTGGATGCCGACAAAGGTGCCACATAGAGTTGAAGTGGCATGCATGCACAGGTCAATGTAGTGTGTCAATGAGGTTGTTGTGACTGGTCCAACATTTAATGATGACTACAAAGCTTACAGAATGAAGGTAGGGGTTTGCAACTCAAGATCAAGGAAACAACAAAGATCCAAGATAGAATAATCTAGCAGATCGAAGTGGGTGAAGGAAACCACATCATGCACGTGATTGACCAAAAAAAAGGCCAAAAATCATGATACAAATGACTAAAGATAGAAGATATGTGTTGAAAGGAAAAGAGAATTGCTGATGCAAACAGTCTTGGAGCTTATCCTATTCACCTTCTTGCCTTTCTTGACTTACTCAACCCTTCTATCTCCTAAAGCCCATCCAATGGTACTTGGTAGGGGTTTTTCTATTTAGACCTCCAAGGTATAATCCACTTTGGCTTTCCTACAAGGTATAGCCATTTATCTTTGACAAAATAGCTACCTATTGAGGATTCCACCTCAATCTCTAACTCCACTCCTAAGGCTCCAACAACCTCTGCAAAGGATCACAACACACCAACTCATTATAGGTGGGAAAAATGAACTTACATAGGTTATTTGATGTCTTTGGGGGGTTTTAACATATTCAAGCCCATCACCAAGCTTTCTCAACCTCTCTTGGTCTCTACTGGCTCCAAATAGGCCTAATTCTATTAGCCTTCCTATGGCGGTTTTCAAGACTTAGTTTGGAATTTTCCCACAAAAGGCCACAAAAAAATTTCCTATTCGAGTACCCTTTTCAAAGTTACAAATGATATTGAAGAGTTGCATCTGGGTTTTTTGTACACACATGGGAACCAAAACTATCCTATATTCAAGGGTTTAGGCTTACCCAGGTGACTCACAAATTTGTTCTTGAAAAATTTCACTAGTAAAAACATCTATCAAATGTATTCATGGATTATTCAAGGGAACCCAAAGGTATTTCCAACCATGTGTCATCTTTTCCTCTACCAATCCACTTGTTCTCTGAAATCGCACATCTCTTGCTGTCCTAACTCACCAACTCCTAGTTGTGAGCCTAGGACATCATTGCACAATCAACACAAAGGCTTACAAAAACCAAAAAACCTACTCTAAACATATGTATAGACCCTAACCTAGCATTCTACTTGATTTCAACTGGTGCCATCAATGGACGCTCAGGTTAGAGCCATTTTGCCCTTAAACCCTACTTTGCATGAGTTTTACACCTAGTCACAGGGAATGAATTAGATCTCTACAACCAAACACACTTAGAATTGCTAATCAACCTTTCAGGAAAGAAAATTCAACAAAATATCATTCCCTCCAATGAGATACTTCTGACAAGTCCATACTGGACCGTACAATGCAACAAGAACAAGAAAAAACTGTAAAAAATGGTGAAAAGATAAGATTTCTTTAAAACACAAAAACTTGCTTGTGAATTCCAGATCTTCTAACCCGTACAATGAAGTTTTTTTTGGCTTATATGCCCATGATTTATTAGGTTGAACCAAATTTTCAATGCTAACATCCAAAAATGCACATTTTGCAAAATGTTGCAAAATGTTGCTCAACAACTTTTACATTTTTTGACACTTGGGATGCAAATTTGCACTCAAGTGTATTCCAAGGCTCCCAAAGGCCCTCTAAGAATCTTGGAAGACCTACAAACAATACATTAAAACCCTATTACATGATGACTCTAATTTAGAGTACTACACCTATGATCAACATCAACATTACAACTTCCTAGGCTAATAGCATCCTAAACACAATAAAGGTTTGGACAACTCAACCATGGCTCTATTGAGTCATAAATGGTTGGTACATTATTACAACTTGAAAGACACATAAAAGAATTTAATAACAAAACTAAATTTTTCTAGAGTGATAGGTGCCCTGCACCATACTCCCCTAGGACAAAGAACTCAATTCCCTTGAGTTAAGAGGTCTGCAATCTCCACTCCATGCTGAAGTATATTCTCACTTATGATTGCAACTTGGGGAAATGGTAAAACCTTCTAACTTGCTCCAAATTTTTATCTATGCCAAAATGACCTCCTAGACCTCCTTGATGCTTTTCTTTGATAATATTTTGTCTCAAAGAACATTGGGGAATGCAAAGAAGATGTCCTTTGAACACCAAACCCTCTTGTATCATATATTATGAATAAGAGACATGAGAGGTGTTAGAAAAATTATAACAAACAATATATATCTTTTGCAAAATCTTTATCATCCTTGTAGAGGTCTTTTAACTCCTTCAATCCCACACTTTGCAATTGTATCTCCTACATGGTCATGACTCTCCTACTTAACACATCAACTACCTTTTTTGTAGTGCCCTTCTTGTGCCTGATAGTGAAGGTGTAGGATTTTAGGTATTCAACCCAATTTAGGTGTCTTTGATTCAACTTCTCTTGCCCATTAAGGAAACTAAGGGCATGGTTATCAATGAAAACTACAAACTCTTTGGGCAGAAAGTAATGACACCACTTCTTCAATGCTTGCACCATGGAATACAACTCCAAATCATAAGTGGAGTACCTTTTCTTAGCTTCATTCAATTTCTTTGAGAAGAATGCTATTGGATGACCTTCTTAGCTTAAAACTGCCCCTATTACCCTTTGGCTTGCATCACATTGTACTATAAACAATTGACTAAAATCAGGCAATCTAAAGGTTGGCAACTCTTCTATCTTAGCTTTCAATAATTCAAATCCCTTATTGGCTTCCTCTGTCCACTTAAAGTGACATTTAATCTTTCCTTTAATGGTGTTGAGTATAGGAGCACAAACATGGCTAAAGTTTCTCACAAACTTCCTATAAAAAGTTGCCATTCCATGAAAACTCCTAACATCACTTATGCCCCTAGGTATAGGCCAATTAAGTATTTCTTCTACCTTACTTGGATCCATCTTTAAGTAACCTTGTGAAATAACAAAATCAAGGTAAACTAACTCTATTTTCAAGAACTCATATTTTTCAAGGTTGATCTTGAGTTGAGCCTCCTTCAACTTCTTCAAGACCATCTCCACATGCTTAAGGTGTTCCTCTTTGGACCTGCTGAAGACCAAAATGTCATCAAGATACACAACAAAAAATCTACTGATAAACTCAACTAAGACTTCATTCATAAGCCTTTGAAAGGTACTAGGTGCACTGGTGAGGCCAAATGGCATCACCAACCACTCATATACGCCTGCATTGGTTCTGAAGGTTGTCTTCCATTCATCACTAGGTCTGATTCTTATCTGATGATAACTAGACTTCAAGTCCACCTTTGTGAAGTAGCTTGCTCCACCTAGATTGTCCAATAGGTCCTCAATCCTTGGCATAAGAAACCGGTACCTTATAGTGATATTATTGATTACTCTTGAGTTAGTGCACATCCTCCATTTTCCTCCTTTTTAAGGCACTAATATAGTAGGAACAACACATGGACTCAAAATATTTTTAATAAACTCCCTATCCAAGAGTTCTTGCACTTGTTTGGCGATCTCTTCATTTTGACTAGGTGTCATTTTATAAGAAGCTTTGTTAGGAAGATTTGCCCCTGGGATCAAATCTATTTGATGATTTACATCTCTCATTGGAGGCAAAGAATTAGGCATATCATCTCCTATAATTTCTTCATATTGCTTAAGTAAATCTTGCACCTCTTGAGGCACTTCACTCATTGGATCTATCTTAGCTTCATCTTTAGGATTTATCAATGTAGCATAGCCCTGATCACCCTCTTGTTTTAATACCTTAAGAAAATATTTACCACTCAGCAACAAAACACTTGACCCTAATTTATTTTCCTCCTTTGGATTAGGTAATGCATCCATCTGATACTTCTTGCCACTCTTGGTGATGAGATAACTGGCTCTCACATCATCATCATTTTCAAAGTCTACCCATTCTTGTTCATCAACTAAGACATGTTGACCCCGGTTGAGCCATGACACCTTATAGGGAGTGAGATGAGGCAATCTTTTTAGTTTGAGTTTGTCCACCATTTCAATTGAGACAATATTCTCTATGGAGCCTGAATCCACAATCACATTACAAATTTTCCCATGTGACTTACAAGTGGTCCTAAATAAACTTTTCCTTTGTGGTGGCTCTTGATCTTGGGGTATCTTAAGCATTGTTCTTCTCATCATTAAGTTTTCTCCATCTATCACTGGCCTTGCCTTACTGATTGGAGAGGTCTCACTTTGAGTATCCTCCTCTTGCACTAATTGAGTCCTTCTTTCACCCATATATGAGCTTGTTTAACTTGAGGCTTTTCCCAAGCACCTACTCATGGTATGTCCAACTTGATTGTAGTGATAACACATACCGGTGAAGACTATATTTCCTCTTCCCAAGTTTCTAAACCTACCCCTAAAATTGCTTCTTCCTCTAAAGGATCCTCTATATGTTCCTCTTTGGGAGTCCCCACTGCCTTCTTGGTTTTGATGTTCTTCATTTCTTGTAACATTCTACCCTCTACCAAAGGTTCCTCTACCTCTGAAACTCTTACCACCTCTATGCTTCTGATTTTGCTCACTTCTTCTTCTAATCTTTTCCTCTACCCTTAATGCCAACTAAAAATACTTATGAACAGTGTCTTGTGTGAGGATGCTTATTTCATCTTGTATGTTTTGTCTAAGGCCATTCATGTATCTGGCCAATTTCTCCACTTCATTCTCTTGCTTCGTAGCCCTCAAACTTAGTTTGTGGAGTTCCTCAATGTATGAATTGACATCTAGTTCCCTTTGTTTCAAATTTTGCAGTCTCTTGTGGATTTTAACTTCATAATCTCTTGGTAGGAATTGAGCCTTAAGCCTTATCTTCATACACCCCCATGAAGTTATCTTTTTATTTCCTAATTGTACCCTTTCTTCTTGCATCATGTTCCACCAAACCAATGTTGATCCCCTCAATCTTGACTTGGTCACATTTACTCTTTTCTCCTCTGCTACCTCCTTATAATCAAAATGATTATTTAATGCTTCTATCCAATCTAGTAACTCCTCTCCATTGAGATTTCCTCCATAGATGGGTAATCCATCCAAGTTATCCTTGGAGATGGATTTGACTGCATCCAAGAATAGTTTTTGGTCTTGGGCCATTGCTACTACTGTCTGATCCTCCTCATCTTCCACTTCTTCATCTGTCTCATCTCCCCATTCTGTCTTAACCTTACCCTTCTCCTTCTTAACATCTCTGGTTCCTTTACTTCCTTCTCGATCCTTCAATCCTTCTAACATCTCTATCACCATCTGTCAGATGGCTTCTAGAGTCATTGCCTTTGAAGGCATTGAACTTGTTACTGATTCCTCTAAGTCTGACATACACCAATGTTTCAAAGGGTGGCTCTAATACCACTTTGATGCAGAGAGTCTTGGAGCATATCCTATTCACCTTCTTGCCTTTCTTGACTTACGCAACCCTTCTATCTCCTCAAGCCCATCCAATGGTACTTGGTAGGGGTTTTTTTATTTAGACCTCCAATGTTTAATCCACTTTGGCTTACATCCAAGTTATATCCACTGATCTTTGACACACTAGCTGCCTATTGAGGATTCCACCTCAATCTCTAACTCCACTCCTAAGGCTCCAACAACCTCTGCAAAGGATCACAACACACCAACTTGTTCTAGGTGGTAAAAATGAACTTACATAGGGTATTTGATGTATTTGATGGGTTTGAACACCTTCAATCCTATCACCAAGATTTCTCAACCTCTCTTGGTCTCTACCGGCTCCAAATAGACCTAATTCTATTAGCCCTCCTATGGCAGTTTTCAAGACTTAGTTTGGAACTTTCCCACACAAGGACACAAAAAATTTGCAGATTCAATTACCCTTTTCAGATTTACAAACAATACTGAAGAATTGCATCTGGGTTTTCTATACACACATGGGAACCAAAACTGTCATGTTTTCAAGGGTTTAGGCTTACCCGGGTGACTCATAAATTTGTTCTTGACAAGGTTCACTAGTCAAAACATATGTCAATTCTATTCATGTATTATTCAAGGGAACTAAAAGGGATTTCCAACCATGTTTCATCTCATCCTCTTCCAATCCACTTGTGCTTTAAAATCGTACATCTTTTGTTGTCCTAACTCACCAATTCCTAGTTGTGAGCCTAGGGCATCATTGCACAATCAACACAAAGACCTGCAAAAACCAAAACACCTACTCTAAACATATGTAAAGAAAATAACCTATCAGTCCACTTGATTTCAACTGGTGCCATCAATGGATGCTCAAGTTAGAGCCATTTTTCCCTTAAACCCTACTTTGCAAGGGTTTTACACCTAGTCACAGAGAATGAATTAGATCTCTACAACCAAACACACTTAGAATTGCTAATCAACCTTTCTAGAAAGAAACTTAAAAAAAATATCATGCCCTGCAATGAGATACTTCTAACAAGTCCATATTGGATCGTACAATGCAACAAGAATAAGGAAAAACTATCAAAAACGGTGAAAAGACAAGATTTCATTAAAACACAAAAAATTGCTTTTGCATTCCAGATCCTCTAACTCGTACAATGAAGTTTGTTTTGGATTATATGCCCATGATTTAGTTGGTTGAACCAACTTTTCAATTCCAACATCCAAAAATGCACATTTTGCAAAATGTTGCTCAATGACTTTTATATTTTTTGACACTTGGGATGCAACTTTGCACTCAAGTGCATTCCAAGGCCCCCAAATTCCCTCTAAGAATCTTGGAAGACCTAAAAACAATACATTAAACCCCTATTACATGATGACTCTGATTTAGAGTAGTACACCTATGATCAACATCAACATTACAACTTCCTAGGCTAACAACATCCTGAACACAACAAAGGTTTGGACAACTCAATCATGGCTCTATTGAGTCCCACATGGTTGGTCTAGTATTACAACTTGAAAGACATATAAAATACTTTAAGAACAAAACAAAAATTTCTTGAAGTGATAGGTTCCCTGCACCAATGGCAATGTTGATTGATGAGCTGCAGATCATCAATCAAGGACATGAGATCTAATTAGATATGATGTCACAATGATCAAAGAAAATATTTGATGTAGGTTCAGTGCATGGTGGAAATGCTAGCACACTAAATTTCAAACTCATGTTTAGGTAGGAAATCCTGGCTATAAGAATGTGAATAAAAAATGGAGATAGGTGTTGCCGAATGAGAGAGTAAAGCCAGTGAAGGGATTAAAAATCAAAGAGTTAACCAGTCAAGTGCTCAATGAGAATCATAGAAATGACTGAGTGTGTGAGAGAGAACTAATTAGAAGAGTTCAATTGATGAGGGTGAGGCAATCGGTAAACTGTCATTGAGTCAGACAGTGAAGTGCACCGGTAGTGATTGAACCAACAGAGAAGATTGCAGAGAAGAGAAGAGCATAGAGAGAACCACTGAAGAACTAGTAAGCTATGAAGTGGTAGTGATCCGATAGAAGACAACTGAGAAAGTGAAGAAGACCGGTGGTGGTTAGCAGTAGTGTGATTTAAGAGAATCGACAAAGAAGAAGTAGAGGCTGAACCAGTAAAGTTGCAGCAGAAGATAAGGTTGCAGCAGTGAGAAGGTGAGAAAAGAATCAACAGAGAATTGGATAGAGGTGAACTGGTGGAAAGACTTGCATGAGAGTTACAAAGTTCTTTTGTAACAAGGAAATTACTTTTGTATTTGATATATGATTTAGTAATCACTGATTTGGAGCTCGATGCAGGGGTTGGTGCTCCTTGGGTTGCTGCCCTAAAATAAGGGGTTGGTGCTCCTTGGGTTGGTGCCCTAAAGAAGGGGTGGTACTCCTTGGGTTGGTGCCATAAATGTTGTAACTAAGTGTTTTATATTGAGGCTGGATTGGAGCAGTAGTCTCCAGCATCATTTATCACCAAGGTTATTCCCATCTTGGGTTTTCCTCATACATTTGGTGTTATGTGATGTCCCTTTTATGTGTGGTTGCATTTGTGTCATCCTCCCATCCAACCAGTATGTTTGCTTTATATTAGATCTATTAATCAGTATACATATAGGATAGAAAAGGGAAAAGTTTTGAAATGACTGATTCACCCCCCCTCTTAGTGGCATCTTGTGCTCAACAAAGACTTTGCAGATCACATGTCAACCTTGCATATTCAGGTTAAGTAGCATTTGGAGGACATGAACAAGAAGTATAAGGAGAAGGCATATGAGAAGAGGATACATAAGCAATTTTAAGTTCATGATGAAGTGATGGTGTATCTGAGAAAATAAATATTCCCGGTTGGAACCTATAACAAATTGAAGATGAAGAAGTTTGGACCCTATAAGATTTTGAGGAAATTCAGTAACAAAAATGCTTATGAAGTGGAGTTATCGGATGACTTTAACATATACCCTATATTCAATATTACAGACCTACATCTGTATCATGAACCAAATTTCAATGAAGATGGTGTTGCAGACTTGGAAAAACAGTTTGCCCTAGAAGGAACCAGATCAGATTGAGGACATTTTGGATAGTAGGATTGGGTGTAGTACTTGGAGTAGTCAGTATAAGGAGTACTTGGTGAAGTGGAAGGGCAGATCAGTTGAAGATTCATCTTGGATGTCTCAGACAGAGGTAGACCACCTTGGTTTTCCTTTGACCCCACCAAAGTGAGAGACTCACTTTTCAACAACCCCAGATGTCTAATCTAGGAACATCCCTGGTTCATGGCAATCTTGCATCAACCAAAAATATTTTGTTTTTGTTTTTGTTTTTATTTGTAGTTTCAACATTTCTTTCTGTGTGCCGGTTTTGGCTCACCAGACCCTATGAAGTTAGATTCTGCTTGAATACTTGATCATATTTCTTATTTCTAGACCGCATTGCATTTGGATCATTTTTCGGCAAGATATCACTACCAGTTTCCATTCCAGTTTCCTATTGTTGATTGACAGTTCTTTGTTACTGGTTACCTATACCTATTTTGGTGATCTATCAGAACCCCTTCTGAAGCTTGCAAAGCCTTGGGCGTTGATTTCGATGTTCCTTGGCATGTGGCTGACCTTCTCTTGCGATCTACACTTCATCGTTTGGATTTTAGGGACAAATCTCTTGGTAGAGGCCGACCTTGTTGGTTTTACACATTAGGTCTTGTTCTTCGGGATTTGATCCCTTTTGGGCTGACTGGATCCTCTTGGATCATATATTGTTGGTATTTTGGTATGGTTTTGTCATTGATGTCAACACCTACTAACACTTAATCAACTTTGGCACTTTGGAGAATCAACAACATTCACTGGCAAGACAGAATACCGGCACCAGCAACGACAAACTCTACATCGACACACAGAACACCGATAGTGAAAGGAAGGATACCGACACCCTGGCTGACATGAACTTTGTTTATAATATATTTTTTAATTAATTGTAAAATCATTGTAAGCCGACATGGAGAGTTGTAAAATGACTCATATATGTATGAGATCATTGTAGAACATTTTGTAACAAGGAGATAGGTGAAATTATGCAGACCTAATATGCGAATTATAGGTTAAGGGTTTATGTATGTAGTAGAGCTTAAACCGGTACTAGATCTGGCATAACAGATGCTAATCTGAAGTAGTACAAGACATTGGATTAATATAATCCATTTTTGTAAGTCAGTGTGACTTCTTATGTAATTGAGCAGTGAGCTCTAGGCACTTGGCCTTCCTGCATGTGTAGGCCCTTATTGTAAGAGTAATATTCCCTTATTGGCCAGTAAGCGAATATTGTGGGTCACAAATCCCACCGAGGTTTTTCCCACATCGGGTTTCCTCGTTAAAATACTATTTTATGGTGTGCTTCTCATGTGGTTGTTGTTATTCTTGTTCACTGCATAATTTCTGGTTTACCAGCACATAGTTTTAATATGCTTTGCATGTTTTAAGTCAAGTAAATTTATTAATCGGTTAGATACTAATTCAGCCCCCCTCTTAGTATCTTTGGGAATCCTAACATATATATCATTGTAATTGTGCATTATAATATAATCAAGAAAAGAATCAAGTAGTTAGACTAAGTGTAGAAGATAGATCTAAGGATTTAAGGTCTTGGTTGTGACTTATTTTGCATGTTCTCCCAGACATGTGTGCTGGTTTATGTAACCCGGTTGATTTTCGGTTGATTGTATTTATATTTCATGTTATAATTCAAGTTGTTTTGCATTGCCTCCATCATATCCTTGTGTTTCCATTGTGTTTACTCTTGTTGACCGGTTTGGACTGATTTTTGAGGTTCCTCCTTCCTGGTGACTGCATCAAATACGGATTTGAGTTGCTTGCATTGGCGAATATGTTTTGACTGTTAATTGCTTATATTGTTGCATAACATGTGGATAACTTGTTGGTTATGTTGTAGTGATTGTGGATCAATGAATCAATCTCTAGGAGATGTGTTTTGGTCCCCTCTTTCTCCTAGAGTGGATCAGTGTTTGTATTGTTTGTAAAAAAAGGTATATCTTGGTTCAAGATTTGATGATCTATCTTGTATATAAGGATGAATGTGATTGAGTTAAGTGTGTGATGAGGTGTAGAATTTAGATGTATGATGCAAAGATAATCAAAGAGGTTTGGTGAAGTGCAAGAATAAGAGTTGTGTTCGAATGATATGCAAGTTGTGCTGAGATTGTGGCAAAGATATGAGATAGAGTGTTGGCATTTGAGGTATGATTTGTGTGTGTTTTGATGTTGGTCGCTTGATGTAGAGTTCAAGGACAACTTCATGATCAAGAGAACCTTCTTTTCATATCATTTTTGTGTCTTTCTCTAAGTGCAATTAGCTTTAGGTTTTGCAAGTCCTTTTTCCTTATCTTGCGCCATGAGCAGTTAGCCTTGGTTTGCAAGTCTAGAGCATCTAGCTCTTTTCTTTGTAATCTAATATACATAGTGGATATATTTTGTGGGTAGGTGGTCACCGTGTTTTTTCCCTATTTGAGTTTTCCATGTAGAAAATCTTGGCATTCATGTGTTGGATGTGTGTTGAAGTTTAATTATTTATGTGCTACATTAATTTTTGTTTTGGACTAATTCACCCTCCCCTCTCAGTCCTACCTTGGGTTCAACAAATCTATCATTCATGCACTTAGTTTGTGATTCACTTGTAATTACTCCAACCCACACTAATCAACACCAATTAGCACATTTGTTGGTTCATAGTCAAACAATAATTCTCGCACCCCTTAAAAGAATACAAGAGATGATTTATAGTTGTATATGAGCATAAAGAATTTGTATACATATAAGCTCAAAACTAGTAAACACATCTTATTTAAATGTGTTATATATATATTCCCTTGTAATTACTCCAATCCACACTAATCAACACCAATTAGCACATTTGTTGGTTCATAGTCAAACAATAATTCTTGCACCCCTTAAAAGAATACAAGAGATGATTTATAGTTGTATATGAGCATAAAGAATATGTATACATATAAGCTCAAAACTAGTAAACACATCTTATATATATATATGTGTGTGTGTGTGTGTGTGTGTGTGTGTGTGTGTGTGTGCGCTTCATTATTATGAAGGAAATATATTTAAAGATTCTTTAGAAAATTTTAATGGGAACAAAAATTCTTTTCAGCTTTATTCGCGTGAGCACAATATTAGAAACTAGTTTATAAACTAATTATTTTTTATATTGAAAATAATGTCTAAAATTAACTCCAAACAAATTTAAATAATTATTTTTCTTTAAAGTTAATATTGAGTTATCTACTATTGGCACAAAGGTGATTATGTATTGGACCACACTTTGAAATTTGTACTTTTTGACCTTTGTGCACATAATGAATTCCACAATGTGCATCATTACTATCCACAAGCCAAAACAATAGATTTAAGTAGTTAAGTTGCACACAGAGAGAACAAAAAAGAAATCGTCGAAATCGGATGAACCATTTAGAAGCTTAAGATGCGCAAAGTTAGCTATGTCCACTACTGACTTCTTTCCCCTATTTTAATTTAAATTTAAACTTTGAAAAAATAAAACAATTTTTAATTTGCATAAACAAATGTTTTAAAATAGAACACTTCATATTTTTATGATACACCTCAATTTAAAAAAAAAAAATCTCTCCACATTTTATATATAGAAAATAGTTCAAATTGTATTATACATCTCAATTTTCTTAAAAAAGATACCTCTTCCCCAACACACACATATATATATCCTCAACATAGGTATACATTGGATACAAATTTACATGTAGTCTTTGAGGCTATAATATTAAATTATACCCATTAATGATATAAAAAGATAATGTTTTAGATGTTGAGAACATTGAGAACTTAAGGTCAACAGTCAACATAAAGCGCCCGCAAAAATTGAATTTACAGGCACGCAATATACGGTTACACGTGAGGCTTCGTAAGCGACAAAGTTTGCCACATCAGAACGATCCGAACAACTATGACGTAAGCTCTCATCTCCATCTGCGACCATAATATTTTATTGCCCTAATCCTATTTTGATTCGGTCGTTGTGGCGAACATAATAATATTTCACACATTTTTTCGCAACCAAGGAACGGATGTTCCTTCTCAAACAGGAATACCGATTGATACGTCCATTCTATGGACTCATCAAATGAGATGCTAATCAAATCACAATATTCTCAATGCCCATATCTTCTCAATCTGAAGAGAAATTTTAACACAAAATAAATATTTAAGAATTATGTCAGTACAAGAGAACCAGCAAAAATCTTCTGTGGGTATCCCGCCCTTGTTCCAATGTCCAATTTCCTTAGAAATAATGAGTGACCCAGTCACTCTGTGCACTGGAATCACTTATGACAGAGCTTCCATTAAAAAATGGTTCCGAGCAGGAAATAATATTTGTCCAGCCTCTGGTCAGACTCTCCACACGCGTGAGCTCATCCCTAATCACACCCTTGCTGCTCTTATAAAAAAATGGCGCCTCAAAAATCCATCAGATCCCACTGCCCAGAACAACCAAAACCTGCAGCATATGATAGAGCAGATCGACAAAGGCGGCGCCGTCAAAATCGAGGCGTTACGAAACTTGAAGAATTTTGCGAGGGTCGAAAGCAACAGATCGAATCTGCAATCCGAGGGCGTTTTACCTGCTCTGATTCGTGTTATGCAAGTATTTGACCCGGTTCATCCCGTTGAACACGAAACAGAGGCTGTGCAAGAAGCCATTTCAGCCATTGTTTTGTTTTCTGTGGACGAGGACATCTTCTCGAGAGATTTATTGAGTGGCCGAGCGATTCGAACCGTCGAATGGGTGTTGGCGAAGGGTGATCTGGAGTCCAGAATAAATGCGGCAACCCTTGTGGAAAAGCTGGCAAAAGGGGATGAGACGGGTGCTATGGAAATCGGGTCTATGGAAGGGATAACAGATGGGCTTTTAACTTTGCTTGAACAGAATAACAACACGCATTATAGTGGTCTCAGGGCTTTGGTTCCTCTGTGTCAAGTGGTTGCATATCGGGTGAAGCTAGCGGAGACATTTGGTGTAATTCCTCTTCTGACTCGATTGCTTGGCGCTTCAGAGAGAGGTGTGATCGAATCATCCATGGCTATTCTGGAGGCGCTTTCAACTGTTTGTCAAGGGCGATGGGGCATAATAGATTACGCACTTGCAGTGCCTACAATCGTTAGAATTTTGTTGGTTGTCTCTCGTGTCGCTACCGATCATGGTATTGGGATTTTGTTGAATATTTGTAAGAATTGCAGTAAAGAAGATGAGATCAGAGATGTTGGAAAAACGGGCGTGCTGGAGAAGTTGGTGGCGTTACTTCACATGGATTGCGAGCCCAGAACCAAAAAACGTGCTAACTTTCTTATCAAAATTCTGTCCCCCCTGCAAAACTATGATTCTCGCACTCAGTTCGTGATTCACTTATAATTATTCCAACCCAAACTAATCTTCTGTATTGTGGGTTTTCTTTTCTGTTTCTCTGGCCTTTTTTTTTCCTTTTTAAATTTGTGGATATCGTAATCTTAATCTACAAGGTGTTTTTGTGTATGTTCGGCCATATTAAAGAACATGTATAAGCAATGATCTATGATGGATTGAAAAACTGTGGTCTCTAATCTTATTCATCGTATTTTTTCTGGTTTTACTTCCTTCTTTTCATAAGGGATTATGAAGTTTGATATAAAATATAAATCAAATTACACAGAAAAAAAATTCACATAGACAAAACCAGAAACTATACCTAATAATATTATGAATTTCGGAAATCACATGTCTGCAATTTGACAAGAGATTTACTGAAATACAACACGAAGACGTTCAATAATAATCGATAATATCATTTCCTACCCTCTTCTATTGTGAAGGTAGCATAGATTTCACTGTTTCACATCATTGTTGTTTTTTTTGGTTTTTTTTCCTGAGGATACATCATAGGATTTGGTTCTAATGTCATAATAACGTTATAGTCGGTGAAAATCATCTCTGGAATTCAACAAAAGGTTTAGTGAGCTTAATAGAACAAGGAGATATTCAATAATAATCAATAATACCATTTTCCTGCAAATTAACTTAAATTTTGTCGAACTGAAGCTAACGAAACATGTAAGCATAGATTTCCACTTTATTTACAGATTTAGTCGATAACATAGCGAGGATAGAATGCAATGGAATTATGGCCGTGGAGACACCATAGAGACATAATAGAAAAACTTTAGAAAATTTCCCAAGATAGACAATGTGGACCAGAATGTGTAGAAATGGTTGATTTTATGGGGAATGGAAGGGGTCAGTCAAATATTCAGTAAATGCAAAATATAAATTATTTTTTTGAGAAGTTGACGTAACTAGTATTGATTTACCTTTAATGTATGCAAGTGTGAAAATAGCTTTCTTGAATTGACCTCCATGTGATAAATCGAGGGGTATTTGATCCAGATGTGTTTGTTTGACTGACTCTTTCTTGCAGTCAGTTTGACTACTTCCAGGTCTTTCTTATGTATGTCTCTTTCAGTTTTGGTCCAATTAAAAAACAAGGTGTGTGTTTTTTAAAGAAATTATGATAAAGAAAAAGTGTTTAATATTTTTTTAAGTTTATTTTTTAATATTTTAAAAATGATATTCATGTGCTTAATATTTTAAAGTAATGACAGGTTTAGCATTATTGGTAAATTAATCTTGAAGATTTTAGGTTGATTTTGAGCATTAGAGATTCATCTTCCAATATCAAGTATTGCTAAAACAACCTCCTTGTTAGAATATTGTTTTCACCATGGAAAATTTTTAAAATACAATATTTTTAAGCATGTAGATGGTCTAGATGTGTAATCTATTTCTATTGTAGTTGTATTTGTTTTCAAATACACATTATAACTTTCTTACAGTGTTTTTTTTCTCGTAGCGACTTAAGAAATTACAACACAATGAATGTCTTTGTATACAAAGACATTCTAATTATGCTCGAGAGGATATGAACCATGTTCCCTACATAATTAAAATTAGTAGTCTTGTGTATGTGATGATCTACACTAGAACAAAGATTTTCGAAGTAATGGGATTCCTAAGTAGGTATTTATCTAATTTGAGTGAGGAATTTTTCAATGTGTTAAGGATATTTAGGTATCTTGAGGACATGACAAGTATTTGGTTTTCTATTGTTAAGGACTAGACTTGAATATGATAATTGATATACAAGGATTTGTTGGCTCCAGCCATACTAAATATGTTAATATCTAGAGCTCTAGTACAAAATATGTCTTTACCATGTTTTATCCATGATTAGCTGCATGAATGAAAGATAATATGAAAGCATTAGCATTTAGTAATCAAATCCCATTAGCATATAGTAATAAATTATGAAATAGAAATAATAAGAGTATGCAAACTATAAAAATACAAACATAGATGGTAAAATCCTTCTGAGTAAAATAAACCACCAATAATGACAAGAGAAGTGTATTAATTTGAAAACTATTATTACATTAACACATCAACTTATCAATTCAATCTACCAGCATTCTAAATATAATAACCTTACTACTAAAATGCATTATGTAACCTCCATAAGAAATCCTCAATATATAAATATAAAGAGGCCAATAAACCCACTATAAATTAATACCATTGGCATCAACATGGTTCTAAATTATCTTGGTAAAAATGATCATGACCCACAACATGAAAGGGACCTCCAAAAAATCAACTTCACACACAAGCATCTTTGACCAAAGTGACCATAATGGGAACTTGTAACTCTCAACCACTCATTATGAACCACTAATTAGATCTCACTCATTAAATGACAAAAATGCTCAACTATCTTTCAAGTTTGACCATTCTAGTCTTATTCAATTCTCACTTGCAACAATATATCAATTCATTAGGAGAATAAATAATAAATAATGTCCCCACCTTCACATGGTTGTCTAACTTTTTCTAAACTTACCAATCCATGATACATTTAAAGAATATAATATTTATCCATCTATATGTATAGTTAAATACATTATGACCTTAAGATTTAATTTGTAAGGTGAGTAACAACTAATTCCAATAGCTTATGTCATTGGGTGCTACTTGAGATATCTTTATTTTGAAATAGGAATGTTTCCAACATGGTGAAGGTTAAGGAAACTATTTGACAATAGGAAAACTACCAAATGGTGGAACATTTCAAAGAAACAACATTATCGACAAATATAATCATGGAATTAAAGAGAAGAGGTGGGATCCTTGTGAGAAAGAGGCTTACAACTTGAAATTGCCTAGACCTAGATAACTTTGAGATCTTACTCAATCATAAACATTAAGGAACTAATTACAAGAAATGATTAATACCATGCCACCTACAACTCAAATTTTAAGTCATGTGAATCACTATGATGATCTAGGACTCAAAGAAGTAATCTTAATATAATATGGAAAATAATTTAGGGATCACATAATTACATTACATAATAGAAATAAAGAAATCTATTTACAAAATGATGTATTACTCAAAGGGAGTGTATATTTTTCAATGGGAGTATGCACAAAATATAAGGACTACCCACATTCGGTGTATAGGAAGACATATTTGTAGTTCAACCAAATCCTATATTAGATTTATGCCCCAAGTAGTTTTTTAATCATTCTATTGATCTATTTTTAGTTCAATGAAAGGGTCTATAACCCAAAGATGCTAAATAAAGTCAGATCCATATAGAATCCTCTTCAAGTGTCCTAATATTTAATGCTTTAATGAGATAATATTATGAACCCCAATTCTATTATAAATATTAATTATTAGTTAGCATTGTTAGGTGCATATAATTTTTAATTCATCTATATTGTAAATCACTATCAAAATAGTTATCCCATATCCATAGGATAGTAGTAGTTATCTTAAGAACGGAAATATATATTGTAATAAATCATTAAGTGAAAGGTAACTTAAATATTTGTAATTAGAGTGTATGTGACATTTGAGGTTGATCCATTAAATATGAATTTTAATGATATCATTGTTGCCATATAATATTCTGAATTATTTTTATCTCATTATTATCTAGCACGGAATAATAAGCTCATTTAGATATAATACAATAAAAAAATACATTAAAAGTGGGATAGAAAGAGGTGGAGAGGAATAGAGAGAGAGAGAGAGAGAGAGAGAGAGAGAGAGAGAGAGAGAGAGAGATTTATAGACCTAATAAATAGAAAAGTTCATACTAGACACTAGAATAATAAACTATTAAATTCCTTCCATATTAAAATTTATCAAAAAAGAGTAATTGGCAAGTCCACTGAGAATCCTAATGGGTTGGTGATCAACATGCTCTTGTTGTGTTGTCAACTATATGAATTGGTCCAAGCCATCTATTTTAAAATCAAACCAAAATCTTATACTAAACATTTCTAATGATCTTCCCACTTGACACTTACAATTGCTAGGAATCCTCCATAGATGTTCCTATATTTTACCTATAAATTTATGAAGAAAACCATATGAAATAGAAGGGTTAAAGTAAGCACTAAGATAATATCCCAGAGACATGAAAAAATAATTAAATATGTATATAAAGATTAAATAAAAAAATAGTAATTTATAATGTGAAGAAAATATCTTATAGAAAAAAGGGTAAATGATAGACATAATATTGTGAAGTCAAAATGGAAATGGGAATAAGGTTGTTGAAGGAACTTTAATGAGAGCTAATGAAAGAATAAAAATCCTAAGTTTAAAAAAAAATTATGGATTTATAAGGAAATCAGGAGAAATTGTTTCAAAAATTTTAAAAGATGAGAGATGGAAAAGGAGAGTGGAAATGGAAAAAGAAAAATTAAAATTAAAGAGAGCAAATATAAATTATAAATGCATAAAATTAATGTAATAGTGGAATGTTAAGGATCTAGCAAATGGATAAAATAATTCAAAATAAAATGGTGTGAAACCTAAGGAAAAATTGATTAGTTAATAAGAAGGGTTCCAGGGATAGAAAGGAAAATAAAAAAGAGAATTAAAATTGTTGAACACAAGATGTCACTGAGAGGGGGGGTGAATCAGTGATTTCCAAACTTAACCCTTATTACACCTTGTCTATGTGTACTGGTTAGAAGATCTAACACAAAGCAAACATAGCGGTGAGATAGGAGGATGACACAAATGCAACTACACACAAAAGGAACATCACATAACACCAGATGTACGAGGAAAACCCAACATGGGAAAAACCTCGGTGAGAAATGTTGCTGGAGTCTACTGCTCCAATCCAGCCTCACAATAAAACAATGGTTACAACATTTAGGGCACCAACCCCTAATTTAGGGCACCAATCCAAGGAGCACTAACCCCTGCACCGACCTCCAACTCAGTGATTACAATAACATATATCAATACAAAGGTAATATCCCAGTTACAAATGAATTTTGTAACCTCTCACAATCAACTTTCTCTTTTGATTCTACTCTTCTCAACTAGTCTTCCTCTACTCTGTTCTCTATCTGTTCTCAACGCACTCAGATCCTCCTTTCCTTCACTCTCTGCTATAACCTAACCGGTTCAACCTTTCTCAATCTGCTGCTTCTATTCTTTGTAGGTCTGTAGGTTCTAGCACCACCAGTTTACACCACTACAACTCACTTTGCAGTTTATCAGTCACTCTAACCTTACCAGTTAAACCTCTACTTAACCCTCTTATCACTTGCACCTCCAAAACTCAGTCTCTATGATCTTAGATGAAGTCTCTGGCTGGTTGGCTCTCTGTCGCACTTTCACACTTTGATCTTCAATATCTAGCACCTAATTATCTAGCAGCATCAATCATCTTCTATCTTTAGTCGGCATATTTATCCCTGAGTTTTTCCGCCATGACCGACATTCAAACCTTTGGCGCACTAGGGTTCCTTTATTGACCTCAAGGAAAACTAAATCCAATCAGATCTCATTCCAAAGGTTGGCTATCTACAATGGATCAATCAACTCTGCCAATCCCATTGCGTCCAAAACATGTTTTCCATACTTAGCAAACATGACCTCTTTGTCATCCTGCACTTGTCAACCATGATGAAGGGATCGCGTAGTTAGCTTCACCTACCCCTATCAACACCTAAACACATTGCATCAATCATGATGCCAATGAATTAGATATTTGTTCTCTGATCAGTCTCGAGCCATATGCTTCTACTCTAGACCCGTGATATCCGCTATTGACATTAATGTCGACCAGTCACCAACTACCTCACTAACAATGCACGGTCCATTTATTTGACATCTGGACTCCACATGGTGTCTCTGTCGGCATGCAACTCAGCTCAGTCACCATGTCAGTTTGAACTCTATTATCGACTACAACATACAACTAGGTTCATCTACTAGTTCTCTAACCCTATCGGTTATATCCTAACCAGTCTACCTTCAAACTTGCACTTTGTTGCTCTTCTAGTGGAACACCTAAAATGGTCACATCACATGTCAAACCACAACATACTCAACTTCATCTGATAGGAGACCTTTCACTTCTACACTTTTTCTCGCTCACCAGTGGACATGCTTACCGGTAACCACCTTGATGACACCATCTCATCAACCTTCAATAGTCTCCATCTGTCTGCATTTGCAATCCGGTTGCTCTCTTTATCTCCAGCTGCTCAACCTCACCTTCAACTTCATCAACCCGAACATCATCTTAGTCGGTTTGTCAAAGTGACAAACCCATCCCTTCTTTACTCTTCCTCCTCTATCCTGGTGGTACAACAACCCAACTCTAGCTGATCCGATGCATATTTCTGATTTCATGCACCTGAGGCATCTTTGTGTTTCACTAGTTGATCTGGTGTGAGCCTTCAACCTAGCTGTCATCTACTTCTCTGTCTTATCTCAGAGGATTATGATGCATTCCATGCATAATGAGAGATAAGCTCCACTTACTGGTGGGAGTGGATCCTTGTCATCTACATCCAACATTGCACCAATATGGCTTCCCTATTTGAGTAGGCATATCTTTAAACATGCACATATGATCCAGTTGGGCACATTCTTTGTGAGTCTTCTCATCATCTGGTGACTGCATCTTTATCTGATGGGAGTCCTATTTTTTCACATCCAAACATCCAACAGTATATTGGTTGCCACTTCTTCATTAGCTCACCCTGCTTGCTCACTTGCTGGTTGGAAACAATGCACTGCCAACATATCACTCACAGGTTGTTATCCAATACTGGTCTCCGGTCCTTATGTCTTCAACACAGGCCAACACTAACTTGTGTACCAGTGACTCTAATGATCATTATGTTATATGGCATTCTCTTTTACCAGTGACTTGCTATACTAGTTGACATCAATGATAGATATACCAACTATCTCTCATACCGCTTGCCATCCTATACCAGTTGACATCAATGACAGCACAATGCCAACAAAAATACCATAAATATGATATCAAAATCAAGGAGACTAGTAATGAAATGTAAAAGAAAAATTAAAATTCTATATCCAAATAGAGAAAAGGAGGGAATGAGGATTTATTCAAAGATCAAATTTATAATATGAATTTTCTAAAAATTACTCATCTTTAAAACTTCAAAATATTAAAATTCAATAAAATTGTAAACTCTTAGAAATGTTTATGTTTATATATAATTTAATTTTTTTTAAAGTTAGCTGGATATAGATTTTTATTTTTGTAATAAAATATTTTAATTTTTCCTTACTAAAATTAAAAAAAATAGTTCCTTTATGAACATTTACTAAAATATTTATAGTTTCGATGGGATGTAATATTGTCTTCAAAAATATTATCAAACAATAAACTATATTTTAGTGTATTTTATACATTTCAATAACACACTCATAGTAAATTAAAAGATAATAACAAAACTTATCAAAATATTATATATATATATATTGAACAATGTTTTTTGAGATTTGAACTTAGTCCAAGGGGTTGAGCTTAGTTGGTTAAAGCATTGAGTTCTCAATGTGGAGACCCAAGTTCAAATCCCATAAGGGACACCTTTGTGTAGAATTCTAAGTTGTGACTCTTGGTCTTCCATTGGTTGTTTAAAGTGGATTTCTAAGTTGTGACCCTTGGTCTTCCAATTTTTGTTTCTATTTTGGTGCTCAAAAGGAGCTAGTAGTTGTAATAAGTTTGGCTCAAAGTGTGATCAAACTCTAGACTTTCACCTTAATGAAAAAGAAAAAAAATTACAAATAGAAATTATGTTAAATGTATGAGGAATAATAAGGGAATTCATATGAATGATGTAGGTAGATTAGAGGAAACATAAATTGGATTCTCTAGCAAAATCAAATAGAAACTATTCTATGCTAGAGAAAAAATCATGAGAAATCAATAGAAAAATGAAGAGATTACTTGTACAATTTACTGCAAAGGTAAAAAAAAATATTATAATACAACTAGGCATAAAGACTAACTTATTGCAATGTCTTCAGACATGTAGTGTCCCAATTAAAACACTTTGTTGGTGAAGCTGTCACCAAGGTTCAAACCCTTGCTGAGCCACTGTGCTCGTACGCCTTGTGTCTTCGCTGGGCCATTGTGCTTGTAGGTTTGAACAAGTGAAGTGTGGAGATGAGGTCCCCCATTTGTAGCCTCATCAGCTCATAGCTCTGGGTGAAAAGCGTTTTAGGTGGAGCCAGAGGGTGTGTCATGCTAGCATCACCAGTCACGCTAAAAAGTTTACCGAGTATTATTTAAATATAATAATAAGTCTAACTTATTGCAAAATATAAGAAACTCTACTTAATAGGCTCATTATTTTAGAAAATCATGCTCAACTAATGCTCTAAGAAAAAACTTAATATTTATTTATGTAAAAATGAAGCAAAGGAAGTCCTCTTAACAAAACTTTTGTTACAAATTTGAGGAGTCAAACAATCTTACCTTAAGAAATCTCATTAGATGAACATCTTATCTAAATTTAAGCTTTATTGAAATAAAAACTAGGTCAACCCACAATCATCTAGAACAAAAGATTGGTCTCTAATCTTGAAGAATATAAATTTTCTATGTATAGTCAAGAGTTAAGTGAACCATCTGAAGGTGATGACAATGCCTCATGACCAATTTTAAGATACATGTTTTAAATCCAAGAATTAATTTTAATATATGAATAATTTTTTAAATATAATTTTTTTTAAACAAATTTAAAAAAAATAAAAAAATTGAGTGATCACTTACACCTTATAATTTAAGATCAAATATTCAAAATAATTTATTTTAATTTTTTTCAATATATATAATTATAATTACTTCTAGATTCTTGTTTATATACTTCTGATGGCATTTCCCATTTAATTCAGTGATTCATCATCCACAAACTAAATATAACTTTTTTACAGTCTATGCTTTTTATTAAACCTTTACTTGAAAGGCTATTAAATGACCGAGCCGTCATTAAATTTTCATAAGACAAACACAGTAATATCAAATTTGAGGGCTAGTCAACAGTCAAAATGCAGTGCCTGCCAAAATTGACTACCCAAAGTAATATGCGGGTTACACGTGAGGCTTCCAAAGATGACGCATTTTACCATATCAGCATGACGTGAGTAACCTCGACGTAACACACCATGTTAATCCGGAACCTCATTTTATATAATCCCTTATTTGATTCATTCATCGCGAAGAAATAGAGTTTACTAATATAATATAATGTTTTATAATACCACAGATGCTTTTCCTTCTCTTAGAAAAAAGGAAAGGAGAGGAATATTGATTCAAGAGAAGAGGTGCTAACCAAATCATAACATTCTGAAGCCCACCTCTGAAGGGGAAATATAGACGTAAAAGCATTAAAAAAATGTCATCAGAGGAGGATCAGCCAAAATCTGTGAGCGCCCCGCCCTTGTTTCAATGCCCAATATCCTTAGAACTCATGACTGACCCCGTCACTGTGTGCACGGGACTCACTTATGACAGATCTTCAATTCAGCAATGGCTGTGTCCAGGAAATGATATCTGTCCACTCACAGGCCAGACGCTCCATTCGCGAGAGCTCATCCCTAATCACACCCTTGCCGCCCTTATATACAAATGGCGCCTCACAAATCCATCAGATCCTGCAGTGGAGGAGAACAAAAAGCTGCAGCATATGATAGAGCAGATCGACAAAGGAGGCGCCTGTAGAATCGAGGCCTTAAGACACTTGAAGATTTTAGCCAGGGACAAAAGCATCAGATCGCATCTGCAATCAGAGGGCATTTTACCCTCTCTGATTCGTGTGATAGAACGCTTTGATCCAATCCATCCCGCTGAAGAGGAAGTGGAAGCTGTGCAAGAAGCCATCGCAGCAATCGTATTGCTTTCTGTAGACGATGCGATTTGCCCAAGAGATCTGTTGAGGAGTCCAGCGATTCGAACCGTCGAATGGGTGTTGGCGAAGGGCGATCTGGAGTCCAGAATAAATTCGGCAACCCTTGTGGAAAAGCTGGCCAAATTGGACGACACAGCCGCTATGGAAATCGGGTCCATGGACGGGATAACAAATGGGCTTTTAACGTTGCTCGAACAGAATAACACGAATCGTTCTGGTCTAAGGGCTTTGGTTCCTCTGTGTCGTGTGGTTGCGTATCGGGTCAAGCTAGCGGAGGAAGCTGGAGTCATTTCTCGTTTGATTCGATTTGTTAGCGTTTCAGAGAGAGCTGTGATCGAAGCATCCATGGCTATTCTGGAGGGCCTTTCAACTGTTGTTCAAGGCCGATCTGGGATAATGGCGGATTCTTTGGCAGTGCCCACGATCGTTAGAAGTCTGCTGCATGTGTCCCGTGTCGCTACTGCCCATGGTGTTGGGATATTGTTGAATGTTTGTAAGAACTGTAATAGAGAAGATGAGATCAGAGATCTTGTCAAGACGGGCGTTTTGCAGAAGTTGGTGGCGTTGCTTCACATGGATTGCGAGCCCAGAACCAAACGACGTGTTAATTATCTTATCAAATTTCTGTCCCCTCTGCAAGACTATGATTCCTGCGCCCAGTTCGTTATTCACCTATAATTATTTTAACCCATACTAATAGTTTGTTTTACGGGTTTTTTATTTTTACCTTATATAATCCTGATCTGCAGGGTGTTTTTATGTATGTTTGGCCATATGAATGAATATCTACGATCATTGATATCCAGGCGAAATTCTGTCCCCTCTGCAAGACTATGATTCCTGCTCCCAGTTCATTATTCGCCTGTAATTATTCCGGCCCATACAAATCGTTTGTGATACGGGTTTTTTATTTTTATTTTATATAATCTTGATCTGCTGGGTGTTTTTATGTATGTTTGGCCATATGAATATATTATCTATGATCAATGATATTCAAGAAAAATTCTGTCCCTTCTGCAAGACTATGATTCCTGTTCCCAGTTCGTTATTCAACTGTAATTATTCCGGCCCATACAGATCGTTTGTGCTACGGGTTTTTTATTTTTATTTTATATAATCTTGATCTGCTGGGTGTTTCTATGTATGTTTGGCCATATGAATATATTATCTACGATCAATGACATTTAAGCATGGATTGAGAAACTCTGGCCTCTGAGTTTAGAGTTGCTTGCTATTGCTCATCCTCTAAGCATTTGTTTATTGGGCTCAGTAGAGCATGAACGTATTCAATTGTAATGGATAATAGCATTTTCCTGATAGTATAAATTTTGGTTTGGTTGACTGAGTCAGGTTGCGTAAACATTTAAGCATAGCTTTCCACTTTATTTATCGACTAAGGTGATAACACAACCAGGATCGAATACAATGTATTCTGGCCCGGGGACCGCCATGAAGACAGTACAGAGTAGCTTTAGAAAATTCTCCATTTTTAGAAGAAAATGCAGAAAAGTTTGATTTTATGGGCAGGAAGCAATATATTTAAATATTACATTTTTTAAATAGTCAAATAATCAATGGCAATTTTACACGAATAATTATGATACTTTTATTGGTCTAAATTACTTTTGACTATTGAATTAAATATGGTTTAAGAATAGTTGTATGAAAATAATTACATTAATACATGATCAAATTCATCTTGATTCATCTTTAGATTTGTAAGTGTTAAAAATCTTTTTACTACCTCTCTTAAAAAGAAACTTGACCTGGATAAATTTTAGTAGAAGTCTCTCTAAAATCTTTATAACTAAGTCTTCATTCACTTATAATAAACATAGAAGTCTATGCAAGTTCTTTTCAATATTAAGGATTTTTTTGGATGGAATCTTAGAATAAAACCTTCTAATTCTTCTCTCATAAAAATAAACTTTTCTTTTGTAAACTTGCTAAAATACATGATCAGATTCATCTTGATTTTTCTTTAGATTTGTAAGTGTTAAAATCTTTAAGTTTATCCACCTCTCTTGAAAGAAACACTTGACCTAAAAAAAATTTAGTAGAAGTCTCTCCATAGTCTTTATAACTAGGTCTTCATTCACTTATAGTCAACATAGAAGTCTATACACGTTCCTTTCAATATTAAGGACATTTTTGGATGAAATCCTAGATTTAAACCTTACTAAGTTTTTGGATGCTGTTTTTCTTCTTAGGTGATATATCTAATTCTTTTGCTATTAAAAAATGACTTTGCTTTGGTAAATTTTAGCAAAAGTCTCTCCAAAATCTTTATAACTAGGTCTTTATTCATGAATAATCAACATTAAATTTTGTGTGTTCCTTTCAATATGAAAGATGAATATTGATGAAATCCTAGATTTAAATCTTACGAATTTTTGTGATATTGTTTTATTTTTTATGTACCACATCTAATTCTTCTCCCTTAAACTTGGCTTCCATAATTTTTACTAGAAGTCTCTCCAAAGTTTTTATAATTATGTCTTTGTTCACTTATAATCAACTTAGAAGTCTGTATAAGGACCCTTTTGGATTGAATCCTACATTAAAATATTACTATTTTTTTAAATTTTTTTTAATTATGTAGCACATCTAATTCTTAGAGACTTGACTGAATTTTAGTTGAAGTCTCTCTAAAAATTTTATAATTATGTCTTGGTTCACCTATAATCAACACAAAAGTAAATATGCTTGTTCAAATATTAAGGACCAGTTTGGATGAAATCTTAGATTAAAATCTTACTAATTTTCTTATGATTTTTCTTTTCTATGTAGCATATGTAATTTTATCTTTTGATTACATAATATGCAACAATGATTAGGGGAGCCTTTCAAAACCCTTTGTGTCCAGATTGTGTTTGTATGTCAACCTATTATAATTTGGTTTCTTTTAAGGTTATGGGTTCCTAGAAACATCCATGGTGTTGTGTATAGGTCAAGGGAGTCTCTATAAAACCATTTGTTCTTGTTTTTAGGGTGGTTTTTTCCATCTCGGTTGTGATTTGGCTGCTGGTTTTCTGATGATCTTGCCTTTTAGCAACGTGGCAATGTGGGTTCCAGATCCTGGTAAAATCTGAGGGTTTCGGGTCCCTTCAAAACAAGTGGCATTTCGGGTCCCCTAAAAACCTGTTGTATGGGGTTTCAGGACCCCTCAAAACCTCTTTATCCTTAATAAAAAACAATGAGATAAAATTCACTTGAAATATGCACACCTTTAATGACATTATTCAATGTGAAATCCAAATATATTGATTCACTAAGAATGTGTTTATCCTAAACCATCCTACATAGCCAATTTTTAGAGGCAAAATATAAAAGAGATATGTTTCTAGAGAAATAAAGATTTCAGATTTCAATAGAAATTTTAGATTCCTTAAATCAATAGATTGACCATGTAGCTTCAAGTAATATACTAATGATGATGATTCTAAAAGATCCTAAAGATGGACTTTTTAAAAATGCATTTATGAAAGTTATCTTCACTATAGATATATGATTATGCATGAAAACTATAAAAATTATTGTTATCGAACAATATCTTCAATTAGTCTAACATTAATTGACAAATACTTGAACTACCTGAATAATAATCCAATAAAAATTAAACAAAAATATGTATAAATTTAAAAAATGACCTTAAAAACTATACTAGAGAAGAAAAGGAAATATGACTCTAAACATGTGAAATTATAGCTAAGTATTATCATTGTATTTAGAATCAAGAAACCCTACAAAGATACCAAACTAAAGATTATCAAATTTTGAGATCAAGAACTTTGTGTTAGAGGTTGTAACCAAGATAATATATTCCCTCCTCTCTCTCTATATATATGTTGGCCTATCTAGGAAAACACTACAAAAACTAAGTAAAAAAATAAAATAGCAAGAATACAAGCTAAAATACATTATAAATGGGATAAAAACATAAAAATTATATATTATCAAATATCTTTAAACCATAATTTATTAGAAAGTGAGGTTTGTACAATGCCACTAAAAATCTCAATGGCTTTCTATTCAAACCGATCCTCTTGCATGGTTAACTATATGGCTTGGTACAAGTTATTAGAAAATTCTAATATTTCCAAAATAGACATTGAGGTTCTAATTGGAATTATAGTAGTTTTCTTAATGGAAATATGTAGAGTAATCTACATAGGTCATTTTATATTTTATTCACAACTTATAAGTCTATGAAGAAAATCCTATAAATTAGAAGGTCGAAAGGAGAATTTGCTTTAGTTAGTCTGTTTATGAGAATTTAGGAAATGTCCACGTGACAAAAAACTATTGAAAACATGATGAAGAAAGCTTGTAATATTAACTTATATGTATGCAAATATAAATATAATATTATCAAACTGGATTTATGTATGTGATTGCACATTCAATTTAATAGAAAAACCAGCAAACCATAAAGACATGAAATTTACATGGAGAAACCTTTTCAAGAAAAAAATCCACTTGAAAAAGAAGAAAAGTATGTTATTAATATTCAAAAGAATGTATACAACAATACATTCCATTACTCTCCTCAAATGAACTTGACATAACCCTGTTAAATGCAAGAACACAACATAACATTAGAATCTAATGGATCCAATTTATTGAAAACTATGAGAGGGAAAACCACTATAAACAAGGGGCAACAAAGAAGATGAGATTAGAGATCTTGTCCAGACAGGCGTTCTGCAGAAATTGGTGGCGTTACTTCAAATGGATTGCGAGCCAAGAACCAAACGATGCGCTAACGTATACAATTGTAATGGATAATAGCGTTTTCCTGATAGTATAAATTTTGGTCCTGCTGACTGAGTCCGGTTGCGTAAACATTTAAGCATAACTTTCCACTTTATTTATCGATTAAGGTGACAACACAACCAGGATAGAATCCAATGTATTTCTGGCCCGAGGGCCGCCATCGAGACAGTACAGAGCGACTTTAGAACATTCTCCAAAATAGACAGTGGGGAAGAAAATGCAGAAAAGTTTGATTTTATGGGAGGAAGCAATCTCTTTAAATATTATATTTTTCTAATAGTCAAATAATCAATAGTAATTTTACACATCATTTTTAATAAAAATGATGAATAATTATGATACTTTTATTGATCTAAATTACTTTTGACCATTGAATTATGTATGGTTAAAGAATAGTTGTATGAACATTCATACATGATCGAATTCATCTTGATTCATCTTTAGATTTGTAGATGTTAAAATCTTTAAATTTACTACCTCTATTAAAAAAGAAACTTGACCTAGATAAATTTTAGTAGAAGTCTCGCGAAAGTCTTTATAATTAGGTCTTCATTCACTTATAATCAACATAGAACTCTATACAAGTTCCTTTCAATATTAATGACTTTCTTGGATGGAATCCTAGACTAAAACCTTACTAAGTTTTTTGATGCTATTTTCATTTTTATGTAACACGTCTAATTCTTCTCTCATAAAAAGAGACTTTGCTTTTGTAAATGTTAAAATCTTTAAGTTTACCTACCCCTCTTAAAAAAGAGACTTGACCCAGATAAACTTTAGTAGAAGTGGTGCAGGAGCACCTCATGACTAAGATAATAAGAGCAATAAAGGCTAAAGGACACACATGAGAATGTGACCTTTCAATCTATGTAATAGGGTAGTCTTGTTTGTTTGATGTTTGATTTGTTTGTAATAAACCCCACCTTGTTACCCAATGACTTGGATTTGGCAAATTGATAAGCCACCATGGGCATATGGGCCTAGGGGTATTTGGTTGAGTATTTTTCTAGGTGTTTATGTGTTGGAGATGTCTTAGGAAGGTTTAGGACATGTTGAAGCACCTCTAGGTAGGCGGATTTAACATATGTCAAAAGTTGCTCAAACTTGACAACTTTGTTGACAACTTTTAATGACAACTTTTGGTTGCAAATAGCATCTTCCTTCCAAAAGGTGGTTGATAACTATTGAGGAAGGTATAAAATGTCATCCCCTATCATCATTTGGAGGAGAGAATGACTTTATAAACTTTTGACATCATTGAAGTAATATATTTTTGAGAATTTCCTGCAATTCCATTATTCTACACAGCGTACCATACTATACGATCATTTTGGAATTAGGAAAACAATGTGATGTGTTAGAGTGGCCAATCACCTTTCAGATGCATCAAGTCTAAGGTTGTAATTCGCCAAGACAAGGAAGAAGTCGGCAAATTTTTGGAATTGTTCTAAATTTGACAGTTGTGTCTACGGTTTTGCAAAGAAATGACCTTACCTTGCTGATCCTTCATTGGTGGTTCATGGCTTTGGAGGGGATGCAAGTATGGCCAATGTATTTTAGGATTTTAAAGGCCTTTTTCAGGTTAGGACCAGTTGGAGGCGAGGGTTTGATGCATTAAGGTGGGCAACTCCATGTGGCCACTATGCAAGTGTAAGCAAACAGGTCTCACATCAGGGGTTAAAGGTCTCATCATGGCCTAAGACTTAGGAATTGGTGTATTCACAATGGCCTAAGAGTATTCCTTGAGTTTTTTTGGTGAGTTAAGGTCTGTGTCTACACCCTCCTTTGTAAAATAGGCCTAATTCAGCTATACCGCTCTCGTAACCAAAGTAGGGTCTGGATTCTAGTGTTCCCTACTGGTAAGAACCCTTAGGATATGTTTAGTAACTCCCAAAAGGATATCTAAATCTATGATTTTTTGTCTGGTCTTTTGGAGAAATAAAGAGTTAAGTGTGGAAAACTGGTCTGGCAGAGCTACTAGGTTTTGTAGGCCTTGATGCAGTAGTTACCCAAACCGGTAGAGGGAACTTGAATTAAAAGATTGAAGGAGGTCTCCCTGACCTAGGGGACTTCAAATCAAATCTTGAATAGCCATTGTTGCATTGGAGAAGGGACCATACCATTGTTGACCATAGGGTCCTTGTACCGGTCAATGAAAGAGACCTTGTACCGATATTCTTTTGTTTGGAAGAAAGGCATGTGAGACTTGTCAAACTGATATTCCTTAACCCCTGGGAGTTTTGTGTGATTTCTAAGGTCCTTGGCATGTTCTTGGATTAGGGGAACCTATCCTATACCTATACCGAGACTCTGCATCAAGAAGTCTCTCCATAATCTTTATAACTAGGTCTTCATTTACTTATAATCAACATAGAATAGCTATATGAAAATAGCTACATAAGTGTGGTTTGAGAATAACTATATGAAAATAATTACAGTCATACATGATCAAATTTATCTTGATTCATCTTTAGATTTGTAGGTGTTAAAATCTTTAAGTTTACTACCTCTCTTAAAAAGAAACTTAGATAAATTTTAGTAGAAGCCTCTCCAAAGTTTTAATAAGTAGGTCTTCATTTACTTATAATCAACATAAAAGTCTATATAAGTTCCTTTCAATATTAAGGACTTTTTTCGATGGAATCCTAGAATAAAACCTCACTAGGTTTTTTAATGTTATTTTCATTTTTACCTAACATATCTAATTATTATCTCATAAAAAGAAACTTTGCTTTTATTAGTGTTAAAATATTTAAGTTTGCCTACTTCTCTTAAAAAAGAGATGAGACTTAGATAAATTTTAGTACATAGTGTTTATAACTAGGTCTTCATTCACTTCTAATCAACATAGAAGTCTATACATGTTCCTTTCAATATTAAGAACTTTTTAAAATAGAATGCTAGATTAAAACCTCTAAGTTTTTTTTTTGATATTGTTTTTATTTTTATGTAACACGTCTAATTCTTCTCTCATAGAAAGGGACTTTTCTTTTGTAAGTGTTAAAATATTTAAGTTTACCTACCTCTCTTAAAAAAGAGACTTGACCTAGATAAATTCTGGTAGAATTATCTCCATAATCTTTATAATTAGGTCTTCATTAACTTATAATGAACATAGAAGTCTATACATGTTACTTTCAATATTAAGGACCATTTTTGGACAAAATCCTAGATTAAAACCTTAGTTTTTTGACGTTGTTTTCCTTTTTATGTAATACATCTAATTCTTCTCCCATAAAAGAGACTTTTCTATGGTAAATTTTACTAAAAGTCCCTCCAAAGTCTATATAACTAGGTCTCGATTCATGTATAATAAACATAAAATTTTACATGTTTCTTTCAATTTGAAACACCAATTTTAATGGAATCCTAAACTAAAATCTTCCTAAGTTTGGTGATATTGTTTTATTTTTTTTGTGTGCCACATCTAATTCTTCTCTCTTGTTACCTATAAAATTTTTAAACTTTGAAATCCACCCAGGTTATTTCTTCCATTCGCCCTTGTCACAACATTCCTTAATTTCCTAACTTCTATCGCAGGATTCATAACTTTAAGAACTACCCAATCAACTGACCAGCTTAGGGAAGTCTCCATAACACCACCACCTTTAGGAGGTTGGTCTTGCAAATACTTTCTAAAGGAGTTTGATGGTTTTGAAGTTGCTCGATCTCCTAACTCACCAACACTCCTCGTGTTGTGGTGAATGCCCAACTTTCTCAAGAGTTTTAAGGACATTGTTGGCTCTAAGAAAGGAAATTTGGTATAATTATGAAAAGTGGTTTTGGTACCTTGGATGACAGCATGAGAAATGGTACATATGGGTCTCGCTTGGGCATTGATGGAATTGAACGGGACTGTTAGAATGATAAGAATAATGACTTATTGTCATCCCTCTTCCCAACTCATTGATCTCCATGTCATAGATTATTTTTCAGGAATAGTCTTTAAGCAATCCAAATACGAAAAAAGGTGGTGGCATGCGTTACTTCATTTGATGTTGTCATTCTTGCAGAAAACATTAAAGCTAGCTAAAGGGGAAATTGTCATTATATTTACATGCATCAGAATGGTCTTGCCTCATGATCATGAACTACCATTCCTCAATCCAAATTTGAACTGGCCAGAGATAGAGCAGGAGGATATAGTCTGGAAGTTATGATCTTTTGCATAGAAATAACAAACTGATTTTAGTGAATATATGAAGACCATCACCCTATTAGATAAGATTGCAGAACAAGCTGAGAGTCATGAACAACGTCTTTGAGGTGAGCTAGCGATAGGAAGAAACCCAAATAATTAACTTTGGCAAAATGGTACTCCAAGTTGGAAGAGATCTCATATTGCAGCCTGATGCCAACCTAGTGCAGTGGCACATTCTTTTGAGCATGTCTGACTTTTTTCAAGCTATTGATTTTGATTGGGAAAAATTCAAAGATATCTTATTGATGCTAGTTAAAGAAGAATAAAAGGCAAATGAGATCGACAGATGGATTGCAGAGTTGAACCCGATACCTGACAATGGAGCCTGAAGGTCTTATAGCCTTACCTATTGTGAGGTAGTTTATATTTTTTGTTTCTCTTTAGGATTTTTGTTTTGAAATGGTCATGATCTAGACCGTTAGCTTTAGTAACCATTTCTTGGAAATTGAAAAGATAGGAGGGTTATAGTTATAAATAGGTAGATTAGTTAATTTCAAGGGCATCTTTTGGGCAAACTTTGTTTTTCTCATTAGAACACAAAACTTTTATGCATATGGTTATCTGCTATTTTAATATAGAGGAACTATTGGTGGTTTTCATATGTTCATAAGCTTTGAATTATGGTGTGTGGATGCTTTTCTGTTCTTTGAAATGGATCTCAGTTGATGATTTTATATTGAAATGGTGGATGATTTAAAATTTCAGTTACTATGGAATATTAGCTATGAATGGTGTTTCATAGTGGCTTTACTTTAAAATCTGAAATTTTTTGAAAAATAGTAGTTAGTATTGTGAATGCCTTTACAAAGCTTTCTGGTTAAAATATCTTTCCTTATTTTCTTTCCGATTAAAAGCATATGAGTTGTTTTTTTATTCATTGAAAATCATTACAAGGTAACTGTCACCTTGTAAAATAAGAAGAGAATCAGTTAGTTCATATTTTGTTAGACTAGCTCAACTGTGGTTACATTTGTCATCTCTGTGGGCATGAGAATATAGAGTTAGGTGACAAATATGTTAACCAACACATTTTTGGCGACTCCACTGGGGAAATTTTTCGTATTCCTTGGAAAATATTTTAAATATCTTTTGATAAGAAGGTTGGCGACTCTGTTGATCCCCCCACCCAGAGAAAGGTTTTTTGTTTAATGCATGATTAACCTTTGAAAAGAATGAAAAGTTGTTGAAATAACATCGTATGCAATGGCTATGCTATGGAAGCGGCAAAGGCAACCCCGGGGAAAAATATATCTAGATGAAAATGTAAAGTCAATCTTGAGGAACTACTACTAGACTATTTTGAAGAGGAAGTGATATCGGGAGAATTTAAAAGGGCTCATGTTTAAAGTTGGATTTGTCAAGGTTTCAATAGTGACTTTTGATGTGGTGTAGTCGATGATAAAGGTCACATTACTGAGATCGAAGTTGAAAAGTTCATAAGAAGTTTTTGTGGGATTGGAAGAAGGAAATATTGACTCAAACTACTTTCCAAGATGGCCTCTTGCATGCAAAAGAGAATGAAATCCTCCCGAAGTTTGACCCTATGCTTTTGGAATATGATAATGGGATGTCATCATGTACTACTTTTGTGAGTCATGTCCTGCCTATTGATAGGCTAGGAAAGGATATCATGTCTAAAGGTTCTTCTATCAATTTGGTCAACCCTATATAGATTTAAGCATGTGAAGAATATTTATTTTCTCTTTCGAGGGGGCAATTCCCTACACTAGGGATGGAGATTAAATGGAACCCTTTGAATACCCTAGATATTATCCAGCAGAATATTTTAAGGATGCCCAAACAAGAGATAATCCTCTATTTGATGTGATGAAATTTCAATTGAAAGAATAGTTGTCATTTCTTCATGTTTCAGATGAGCCTGAAAAAAGTGTCCTTGAGGACAGCGTTGACGGTGATGAATTTCTTTCCTTATGTTATTGCATAGAAACATGGAGTATGGACACTCAGTTCCTGGTTCCTATTGTTGGATATTGTTGGTCATTTTATCTACTAGGATATGTTGTTGTCATTGATGTCAACATATTCCAATGTATTGCTTTGGTGTGTTCAGATTGGGAAGATCTTATAATCTGGTTTGCAGTGTCATTTTGTTGATCATTGTTTTGCAGAGTTCAATATTTCCTTCAGTGTATTCTAGTGTGATCAGATATTGTGATGAGATTTTGGGATATTGTTTGGGATGGTCTTTTGTATCTTCATTTCAGATGGATATTGACTTGGTGCTCTGCAAGTTATCTTTCTTTGTGGCAGTTGTTGATTGGTTGTTTTCTTGAGCTTTTAGATGTTGACAAATAAAGATTTGATAAGAGGTGTTGGTGCAGTTGTTACTGATGATTCTAAAGTGCTTCCTAGTCATGATCTATTTGTTTTGTTGATATGCATTGATCATTGTGCAATTTTTTGGTGAACCAGTGATGATTTTCATGTTATGCGGTTTTCCTAGTGGTGTAGAAGGTTGCGGTTGATCTTGGCATGATTTCCAGTGGAGTTAAGTATTTGGGAATTTGAATTCGGTCCATGTTATGTCATGTAAATCATTATATTGGATTGGTGGTTGATCTTTGTATCGTGTGATGTAATTTTGTAATTGAGGGTTGAGGGTTTAGCTGACCTTATTGTCAAGGTTGATGAATTCTATATATAGGTGATATATTCATGTAATTTAGGTGTTGATGTTGTGTTTGCATTATCAGAGAGTGGTGTATGTGCGAACAAGTTATTTAACCTTTGGTGTTGTGATTGAGGAGAGATTGGTGTTACAGAGCATACATCTATGCTTAACCAGAACTGTAATCAGACTTTTGGAGATGCTATTCTTTCAGTTCATTTCTTTTGGATTGTAGTCTAAATCTTGTTGTAAGTCAGTGACACTTCCCTGAGGGTTGTATCCTTCATGGTCATTGCATATTTGAGCAATGAGCTCTACGCAGTGTGCCTAAATGCATGTGCATTCCCCATTGTAATATTTTCACATACTACTGTAGAGTATCATCTTACTCTGGGTAGGTTCCCACCGTGGTGTTTCCCTTAACCAAGTTTTTCATGTCAAAAATCTTGGTGTTGTGTGTTGTGCTTTCAATTTTCTTATCTTTGTTATTGTTGTAGTTTATCAGATATGTTTTGTGATTAAATTTGTAGATCCGATGAAGACTGATTCACCCCCCCTCTCAGTGTTCCTTCTTGGTTGCTGCTAACAATTGGTATCAAAGCTAGATCTTATAGAAGAAGTTTAATCACTTGAAGAGATCTGGGATGCCAGCTCAAGGTGTTATCTTTAAGAAGGACAGTCTGATGTTTGATGGAAGTAACTATGCTATATGGAAGAACCGGATGGAAGTGCACTTGAAATGTCTTGGAGAAGATTACTGGAAGATTATAAATAATGTCTATTCTACTCCTTCAAATGGACCAACTAATCCTGATGAGGTTAAGGAAGTTGAACATAATATTAGAGCGAAGGAAGCATTACTTAGTGCCCTGACTAATTTTGAGATGACAAATGTAATGGGACTTTAGACTGCCCATGAGATCTGGGAGAAGCTTCAAATTCTGTATGAAGGTGATAAACACTTGTGAAAGTTTCTAAGTTGTAGAGTTTGAAAGGAAAATATGAGATGTTGAAGATGGGAGATGATGATAACATACACTCTTTCATGGCTAAGGTGAATGGCCTTGTCCTAGGTATCAGATGTGCCATTGGAACCCTTGAAGAAGATGAAATTGTTTATAAGGTGCTGAGATCTTTACCTCCTTGTAAACATAAGGTTGCTGCTATTGATGAAATCCGGAGTGTGACTACAGTGATAAGAGATATTCTGGTTGGAAAGATTGATGCATTTGAGCTGAGCGAATTTGTAGAATCACATGGAAAGTCTGAGACAACATTTAGAGCATCAACATCTATATCTTGAAAGAAGAAGTATGATCTTGATGAGTGAAGAATATCTAGATATGAAAGAGAGAGAAGAGAGATGGAAGAGCAAGAAAGAGAGTTGGATGAGATCGAAGCATTGATTGCTCAGAGATTGCCTAAAGGACCTCGTAAGTATGATGGAAAATTGCCTCTGAAATATTTCTCTTGCAATAAGACAAGACATTTTGCTTCTAGATACCTAGAGAGAATGGATAAATATGATAGCCATGATAAGTTTGATAAACGTGATAGGAATGATAGATATGAGAAGCATGAGAAGTATGATAAGCCTTACAAGCCTAACCTGAAGTATAGGAATTAGAAGATTTGTTATTATATTGTTGATGAAGGTGTTATAGGTGAAGAATCGGAAGGAGATGAAGTTGTGTTTATTTCCATTAAGAAAGATAGACTAGTACCTATTGATTCCACAAGTTGCACTATTAAGGAGAAAGGTTTAGCTGCTAAAGTTGAAGAGAAATATGAATGGGTGGTTGACAACAATTGTTCACATCATATGACCGGTGATAAAAGAAAATTTGTGAGAGTGGAAAGATATGATGGTGGAATAGTAAGATTTGGAGATGACAGAGCATGTGTGATCTGTGGTAGAGGTTCTATTTCTTTTGATGGTATGCATAACACTGATGATGTCTTGTATGTTGAAGGTTTGAAGCATAATCTTTTGAGTGTTGGATAGATGGTTGATAAAGGATACGATCTTCAATTTAAGAAAGGAAAATGCAAGATCTTAAATGCCTCTGGTATAGAGATTACATCTGGCACTAAGACTGAAGGTAACATTTTTCACTTGAATATTAGTGAGAATAGTTGTTTGATTGCTCAGATTGATGAGAGTTGGTTGTGACATAAGAGAATGTGTCATGTTAACTTTGATTCAATGATTAAGATTTCCTCTACTCAAGTCATTAGAGATTTTCCTAAGATTGTCAAGCCTACTAATCCGGTATGTAAGGAATGTAAGTTGGGTAAGCAGACAAGAATTTATTTCAAGAGTAAATAGTATACATTTGATGGATTGCTAGATCTTGTACATATTGACCTATATGGACCTACAAATGTTAGAAGTATGCAGGGTGATAGATATTTTATGCTACTAATTGATGATTATTCTAGGATGATGTGTGTTGTCTTTTTGAAGGAGAAATTAGAAGCATTGGACAAATTCAAGATATTCAAAGCTAAGGTGGAGATTGAGTCTGGATTGAAGATGAAATGTATGAGATCTGATAGAGGTGGATAATTCTATTCCAGTGAGTTCAATTCATTATGTGAGAAGCATAGGATTAGAAGACAATTATCTTCTCCTAGAACCCCTCAATAGAATGGAGTTGTTTAGAGGAAGAATAAAATTGCCTTAGATGATGCAAGGACTATGATGATTGAAGGGAATGTTTCAAAGATCTATTGGAGAGAAGCTACTAGCACTTTTGTTTACACATTCAACAAAGTTCATATTAAAGGTGATACTGGTAAGACTTCTTATGAGATTTGGTTTGGTCATGTTCCTACTATGAGATATTTTATAGTTTTTGGTAGCAAATGTTATATCAAGAGAGATGAGGATATAGGAAAGTTTGATGCTAGAAGTGATGAAGTAATTTTATTGGGATATTCTACAAAGAGAAAATTCTACCGATGCTACAATAAGAGACTGAGAAAGATAGTGGAAAGTGCAAATGTGAAGGTGGATGAGAAACTTGGAAAAGAGATCAGAGCATGTGGTTATGATGATGGACATAATGTTGGTTTAGCTCCTATTCAGACTGAAGAACCTAAACAGAATGGTCTAGTAGAGATTGTTAACCCAGATATTGCTACTATTGGTGAAGAAATGAAGGAACTTGAGAATCAAAACAATCAGAAGACTCTGAGGTGTGTAAGTAAATCATTCTGAAATCATATTATTGGTGATAAGAGTAAAGGTGTAATGACTAGAAGAAGATTAACTGTTGAAGAAGTGTGTTTGATTTATAAAGTTGAAACTAAAGATGTTGTTGAAGATTGTAAAGATGAAAATTGGATGAGAGCTATGAAAGAAGAACTAGATCAGATTGAAAAGAATAGCACTTGGGAACTTGTTCCAAGACCTAAGGATAAAATTATTATTGGTACTAAATGGGTATTCAGGAACAAATTGATTAAAGTTGGTGAAGTTGTCACAAATAAAGATAGATTGGTTTGAAAAGGATATTCTTAGAAAGAAGGAATTGATTATGAGGAATTTTTCTCTGATGACCAGACTTGAAGCTATTAGAATGTTGCTTGCATATGCTTCTTATAAATATTTCAAGGTATATCAGATGGATGCCAAATCTTCCTTTTTGAATGGTGATCTTGAGTAAGAAGTCTACATTAAGAAACCTAATGGTTTTTTATTATCAGATGATGGAGACATGGTATGTAAACTGAAGAAATATATTTATGGATTGAAACAAGCCCCTAGAGCTTGGTATGCTAGACTAGATAAGTATTTGTTGAAACTAGGATTTATTAAAGGTGTTGCTCATACTAATTTGTATTTTAAGATTGAAAATGATAACATCCTAATTATTGAAGTCTTTGTTGATGATATTATCTTTGGAGGAGATGATGGCTTGAGCATGAAGTTTTTCGGTGATTTGCAAAAAGAATTTGAGATGTCTATGATTGGTGAGATGAATTTTTTCTTAGGTTTGAAGATTTTACAGACTGAAAAAGGTATATTTATATCTCAAACTAAGTATGTGAAAGAATTGTTGAAGAAGTTTGGGTTAGATGACTCTAAACCTGTTGGAACTCCTATGGTTACTGGTTGTCAATTTTCTAAGAATTATGAATCTCCAAAAGCTAATCAAAGTTTGTACAAATCTATGGTTGGTGGACTGCTATATCTTACTCAGACTAGGTTGGACATTATGCATGTTGTGTGAATGGTTTCTAGATATCAACCTAATCTGAAAGAGAGTCATGTCACTACTACTAAGAGGATATTTAGAGACCTGAAGGGAACTATTGACTATGGTTTGTGGTATCCGAAGAATGATGATTTCATGCTATGTGCCTACACAGATGTAGATTGGTCTGGTGACGTTGATGACCAGAAAATCACTATCGGTGGAGCATTCTTTTTTGGTAAGAAACTAGTTTCATGGGCTATTAAGAAACAAGATTCACTATCCTTTTCTACTGTTGAAGCTGAGTACATTGATGCTGCTAGTAATTGCACTCATGTAGTTTGGATGAAGCAAATGTTGAATGATATCAGGGTCATTTATGATGAGCCTATTGTTATATATTGTAATAATTCTAGTGCTATTAATATGTCAAATCATTTGGTGCAACATTCAAAGACTAATCATGTGTCAATCAAATATCATTACTTGAGAGAGAAAATCAGTGAAGAGAAGGTGAAGCTGGAGTACATATCCGCAAAGGAACAAATAGCTGATATTTTCACTAAACCTTTTCTTGTAGATATATTTGTCTACTTGAGAGACAAGTTAGGGGTATCTACCCATCTTGATGAGAACTAGGTGCATTGAGTTGCATCAATCCGGTGTACTTCATAGCCTTATCCTTTTATCCAGATTGATGAGTTGGTACTACTCCTCTCATGGAGTAGTCTGATTATGTATTTTAGGGGAGAGGGATTCATGTTTCTATTTTGGGGAGAGTGAGTGCGATTATCTACTTTGATATCTTTGGCATTGTTGTCAAAGGGGGAGAGAGTTCATGTGAAAAATTGCTTTATATGTCTTAGGGGGAGTTTGCTGGAGATGCACATGCATTCAGGAACACTGTCTAGAGCTCACTGATCAAAAGATAATGGCCCAGAAGGCTACAACCCTCTTGGAAGTCTCACTGACTTACAATAAGATTTAGACTATAATCCAAAAGAAATAAACTGAAAGAATAGCATCTCCAAATGTCTGATTACAGCTCCGGTTAAGCACAAATGTCTACCCTGCAACACCAATCTCTCCTCAATCACAACATCGAAGGATAAATATCTTGTTTGCACATACACCACTCTTTGATAATGTAGATATAATATCAACTCCTAAATTACATGAATATATCACCTATATATACAGAGTTCATGTGAAAAACTTCTTTATATGTCTTAAGGGGAGTTTGTTGGAGATATCTTCTTGCTTTGTATTGATTGTTTTTCATATTCATATGTTGCCATGAATGCCAAAGGGGGAGATTGTTGGATATTGTTGGTCATTTATTCTTCTAGGATATGTTTTTCTCATTGATGTCAACATATTCTTTTGTATTTCTCTAGTGTGTGCAGATTGGGAAGATCTTATGATCCGATTTGTAGTGTTGTTTTGTTGATCACCGTTTTGCAGAGTTCAAAATTTCCTCTTGTATATTCTAGTGTGATTAGATCTTGTGCTGAGATTTTGGGATATTGTTTGGGATGTTCTTGTGCATCTTCATTTCAAATGGATAATGATTTGGTACTCCTCAAGTTATCTTTCTTCGTGATAGTTGTTGATTGGTTGTGTTCTTGAGCTTTCAGACGCTGATAGATGAAGATTTGATAAGAGGTGTTGGTTCAACTATTACTGATGATTCTAACATGCTTCCTAGTTGTTTCCTATTTTTTTTGTCAGTCCGCTTTGATCGTTGTGCAATTTTTTGGTGAACCAGTGATGATTTTCATGTTATGCAGTTTTATTGGTGGTCTAGCGTGTTGCAGTTGATCTTGGCATGATTTACAATGGAATTGAGAGTTTGGGAATTTGAATTAGGTCCATTTTATGTCATGTAAATTATTATATTCAACTGATGGTCATTTTTTGTATCATGTGATGTGATTTTGTAATTGAGCATTGAGGGTTTATCTGACCTTGTTATCAAGGTTGATGAATTGTAGATATATATAGGTGATATATTCATATAATTTAGGTGTTGATGTTGTATTTGCGTTATTAGAGAGTGGTGTATGTGTGAACAAGAGATTCATCCTTTGGTGTTGTGAGACAGACATATGTACTTAACCGAAACTATAATCAGGCATTTAGAGATGCTATTCTTTTAGTTCATTTCTTTGGGATTGTAGTTTGAATCTTATTGTAAGCCAGTGAGACTTCCTTGAGGGTTTTAGCCTTTCAAGCCATTATCTTTTGAGCAGTGAGCTCTAGGTAGTGCATCTGAATGCATGTGCATTCCCCATTGTAATATTTTTACATGCTACTATAGAGTATCATGTTACTATGGGTAGGTCCCCACCATGGTTTTTCCCTTAACCGAGTTTTCTACATCAAAAATCTTGGTGTTGTGTTGTGTGCTTTCAATTTGCTTATCAGACTTATTACTGTAGTTTATCAGATCTATTTTGTGATTAAATTTGTAGATCTGGTGAAGACTGATTCATCCCCCCTCTCAGTCTTCCTTCTTGGTTGTTGCTAACACCTAAAACCTAGACCCTTGTTGATGATCATGTTAGGATTAATGATAGTCCCAAAGATACTGGGAGGGGGGGGTGAATCAGTATCAAACCGGTTAACAAAATATTTAATCTTATTAAGTATTTTCTGTTTATGGTGAAAATGGAAACAACAATATTGAAAGACTAAATGAATTCAACCACAAAACACTAGCCTAACAACAACAAAGATCCACCATAGCATATGAATATTACCTAAGACAATGCAAATCAAATGAAATCACAAAGATGATACCATCACATGTCCAATAGGGTTTGAATCTCCATTCTTCCTATCTCCATTGATATTGCTTGAAATATTTTCTCTCAGATTTTATGTGTGCACAAGAGCTCAACAAATAATGGAAATGTGGTTGCAAGTAGGCTTGATCGCATATGAAAGTTCGAAAGTGCAGTGTAGTTAGGGCTGAATAGCTGATTAGAATGATAAGTTGAATCAGATATTATAATGATTAGGAGATTGATAATGAAGGAAACATCCTCTTATATAGAAGACACTGTAAGAAATAGATGGATAAGATTAAGAGGTGTAAAAGATAAATGGTCGGCTATGATTAGAGGGTAGGTAGAGAAAATAAGAAAATAATAATAGGGTAGGTAGTGTAGGAATTAAGAGATGAATGACATGTGTCATGGGTAGAAAAGGCTAATGAATTAATTAAATAAATAAAGATTTATTTAATTAACAGAAGAAGTGGGATCAGTTAAATAAATTAGTATTTATCTAATTTAGAAAAGGATAAATTTAAATAAGTAAATATATTTATTTAAATGAGAAATAAGGCTAGAAGAGGATAAATGAATTAATTAAATAAATAAATATTTATTTAATTAGATAGGACAATTTTAGGTGTCTACATTTTCAATTCCAAAACAGTGTACCGGTAAACAAGAATTAATGCAGTAAATATGAACAATAAAGACAACATAGAAAGCACACCATAACACAAGATGTTTAACAAGGAAACCTAGTGTGGGAAAAACCTCGGTGGGATTTGTGACCCACAATATTCACTCATTGGCCAATGAATGGATATTACTTACAAGAGGGGCCTGCACATGCAGGAAGGCCAACTGCCCAAAGCTCACTGCTCAATTACAAAGGAAGTCCCATTGACTTACAAAGTGGATTATGAAAATCCAATATAGTGTATTGCTACAAAACAACATCTGCTATGCCAGGTTCAGTACTAGTTTAAGCTCATACAATAACCATAAACCCTTATACAAAATCTATCTTAATATTCGCTTATCACTTCTACCATCATATGTCCATCCATCACTATTCTCTTATCTTGCAAAATGATTTACAAGACCTCATACATATATGAGTCTATTACAATATGCCATGTCAGCTTACAAAAGATATTACAATTAAATACAATAAACAAAACTTTTTTCCTATCGACTGGGATGCTGGTGAACATTGTTGTCATTGTCGGTGAAGTGCCTGCCAGTGCCGGTGCCAGTGTCAATGCCTAAAGATATCCACAAGGTTGTTGGTAAGTTGCCATCAATGACAACACCTTCAATCACCTTCAATTTTGATTGAAGTGTGCAATGCCAACAATCTCCCCCTTTGGCATTGATGGCAACACTCATGAGAAAAATCCAAAAATTGTATCCAATAATGAAGTCCAAAATTTTACCAAAAATGTGTGCTCCAAAATGTGTGCTCCCTTTGAGTAGATGATCTCCTTTGGTAATCATTTTTCTCTATCCTACTACTCCCCCTTTGACATCAATGACAAAGGTTGTCAAAATTGCCAAATGAGTGCAGTCTTCAATTTGAACCTTGTAACCGGTTGGTTACAATCTGGAATAAGTCTACTAAAACCAAATTTAAGCTCTGAGTAACCTGTTACTGTCCTTCAAAGTTGCCTTTGTTCTCTGAATTGTACTGGTGAGATTATGCATTTTCTCTTCCAGTGCCTTTTGTCCTTGAATTAGTGCCTCAGAGATCTCTTTCTTTATAGAGATGGGGTTATCTAACTTTGGACTAAGTCTACATTTTAGCTCTTTGGATTTTCCCTTTATTCTTTCTTTCTCTTTCTCTAACTTCTCCAATTTATCTTCAAGTCCAGCAATTTCCTGTTCAATAACTGATATTGGTTCAAATGAACCAATGATATTATCAGCTATGTCATTAATCTCCTTTTGAACTTTGTTGATTTCCTTGTCAATATCCATTATCAAAAGATTTGTCTTACAAGTGTTTCTGTACAGTTCCTTGAACTCCATAATTGTTTTATTCAATGTCGGTAAAAGAATGTCAATATGTTCCGTGCACTTCTTTATTGTTTCTTCAAAGAATTTCTCTCTTTCCTTCTCCATTTTCTCCTTAAATGTTTCTTCATTTATTTGATATATAGTCAGTATATTGCCAGTAATATATTTAGACAATGTGTCTAACTGACTCAAAGAATCCTTATTATCTACATTGCATTTGGGTGCAATTAATTTAAGAATAGGAATTGTATCATCTATTTCCTTATAGGCCATTGCATTACAATCTGTAATTTTCTTTATTGAATCCAAGAGTACTTCAGTCACATTGGTGGGTCTAAATTCTGTCATTGAAGTACTAGATGTCTTCCCAACTACCTTCACAATCTTTGTGCTTCCGGTGAGAGTAACTTTGCTTGAATCGACCTCTGGTGGGTCAGTTTGTATTTGCATTTCCACTAGCAAAGGTTTTGACTTTTCAGTGGTTGTCAGTGGCACTCTCTTAGTGTGTACCTATGAATCAACATGTTTCTCTGCTTGTGTCTCTTCTTGTTTTACAGTGTTATCTAATACCAATTTTTAGGATTGATGATAGTCCCAAAGATACTGAGAGGGGGGGTGAATCAGTATCTAACCAGTTAATAGAATATTTAACCTTATTAAGTATTTTGCATTCCAAAATAGTGTACCGGTAAACAAGAATTAATGCAATAAATATGAACAGTAAAGACAACATAGAAAGCACACCATAACACAGGATGTTTAACGAGGAAACCTGGTGTGGGAAAAACCTCAGTGGGATTTGTGACCCAAGATATTCACTCACTGGCCAATGAATGGATATTACTTACAAGAGGGGCCTACACATGTAGGAAGGCCAACTGCCTAGAGCTCACTACCCAATTAAAAAGGAAGTCTCACTAACTTACAAAATGGATTATGAAAATCCAATATAGTGTACTACTACAAAACAACATCTGCTATGCTAGGTTTAATACCAGTTTAAGCTCATACAATAACCATAAACCCTTATATGAAATCTGCCTTAATATTCGATTATCACTTCTACCATCATATGTCCATCCATCACTATTCTCCTATCTTGCAAAATGATTTACAAGACCTCATACATATATGAGTCTATTACAATATGCCATGTCGGCTTACAAAAGATATTACAATTAAATACAATAAACAAAACTTTTTTCCTGTCGGCTGGGATGCCGATGAACATTGTTGTTGTTGTCGGTGAAGTGCATGTCGGTGCCAATGCTGGTGCCTGAAGATATCCACAAGGTTGCTGATAGGTTGCCATCAATGACAACACCTTCAATCACCTTCAATTCTCATTGGAGTGTGCAATGCCAACAGATCATTCATTTAATAATGAAGGAATGGATAAATCTTCGTCTGTTAAATATTTTGAGTTGTCCCCATGTGAAGTCCATGTACGAGGTCATGACAATTGTGTTGATATCTTTAAACCAAGTTGGGAGATGTATGATAAAAAATAGGATGCATGGTCAAATCTTCTGAAAGGTCAACAAGTAATGAAAAAATTAAAAGTCTAGTTCTAGAAGCCTATCATGAAAAATGGTTGTTTGGGCATGAATATATCCACTAACTTTTGCGTAGCCGTAATTGGAAACCTAGTCCAGGAATCGTCATTCTACTTGCCTCATGTCATGTCATGTCATGCTTTCCAAATCCTCTTTTCTGCGTAGGTATATATTTCTTCCAACCTATAAATGCTTTTGCTTGAGAAATATTCTCCTTCTTCATCATAAGGCCCTTATGGCCGTGTACATATTTAGTTTTTTTTTTGGTTTGTTGTAGGCATAGTTTGTTCTGCTGAGAAATTCCCTTTTGTCCTATTACACCTGACTCTATTGTCTATTTGACATGCACTAGTCCAATTTCAGGGATTATCTGTGTCCTTCTAGTCCTTGTCCCCATTTAGAGCCTATATGTTAGCTATAAAATTTTTAAACTTTGAAAGCCCCCCAGGTTATTCCTTTCATTTGCCCTTGTCGTGACATTCCTTAATTTCCTAACTTCTACCACAAGATTCATAACTGTTAGAACTCCCTAATCAACCGAACTGCTTAGGGAAGTCTGCATAATGCTACCACCTTAGGAAGTCGAGCTTGTAGATACTTTCAAAAGGAGTTTGATGGTTATGAAGTTGGCCGATCTCCCGAATCT